>NC_056741.1:802157096-802244596 GCF_019279795.1 Protopterus annectens
TAGTCAAGTTGTGCCCAGTCTGCTGATTGCAAGTACTGAAATAAAGGCAATTGTTTAATAAACTGCCAACACAATTACAGTTTTGTGAAAATAAAAATAACTTTTCATATCCAACCACTGCATAATCCTACCTAGTCCCCAAATGTGACCTTGTTTCTCATCCTAGAGGTGTCCAGTTCCCTGGGGTAGAGTATCTATATTTGGACATTGGCAGGAACCCTAACTTCTAGTGTATGACCTTCAAAATAAATAAATAAATAATATTTTCTTTGCAGTACTTTAGCCTGAAATAGTCAGTGTGGCATCTGTAACACTCCATGCATACCATTTCTTATTTTTGTCAGAAGGTGATAATTGTGGAATGACATGTTGGAATGCACCTGCACAATGCCAATGTCACCATTCATAGACTGTGGTCCAGAGTGTTGTGAATGTCTAGCCCAAAATTTTAAGTTATGAGCCTTCATTAATCTGCTTAACATTAACTCATAACTGTCATTTTTCATTCTGAGGCCCACATTTTCATGTTGCC
Source organism: Protopterus annectens (assembly GCF_019279795.1). Classification (NCBI taxonomy): domain Eukaryota; kingdom Metazoa; phylum Chordata; order Ceratodontiformes; family Protopteridae; genus Protopterus; species Protopterus annectens. Next base: position 802,157,629 of record NC_056741.1, read on the forward strand.
ATCTGTGAGCCCCTTATCAAGAACTGCAGCACTTTCACTATACTGTGTTATATAATAGTGCTGCATTCATGGTTTGAAATTGCCTTTATAACTACATTTCTTCATCCATAACTAGTTTAGCTATTTCTCTGCTTTTTGGCAAAGGTACAGGCCCTTATTCCAAAAGACTTTCTCCCAGTGTAAGTGACCACTTACACTGAGAGCATGCTAAGAACAGGTGGTTTGGAATCTGGTCTTCATAATGAGCCTGTTTATAGATAGGCCTTACCTTAAAGTAAGTCACTTACACTGAGAGCAGATCTCTTGGAATTAGGGCATACTTATACTGACAGCAACTCTTTTGGAATCTGGTCCAAAGTGTAGTGCAGTTAATGAAGATGGGTGATTGAAAAGGGTAGACTAAAAATTAGAGATAAAAATATTGAAAACTACATCACATGTGGGCCTACATTATGTTTGGTTAACGTACATTCTGTAAATCCGAAATGCTTGATTTACTTGAATCTTGAAATATTATTTATTTTGATGTGCATCATGATTACAGAGCAGCAATTGTATTCCTGTATTAATAAGAAAGCATAATAAAATGTTGTGCTGAAGCTCTAGTGTAAAGCTAATAAAAACTGACAAAGTTATTACAATGAAATTAAAATAGACATCTTAGCCACATATTTTTGGCTGCTTCCTACAATTTCTTTACAGCACTCTATAAAAATGATAGCTATCATAATTCATATCCAAGACAAATGTGTCTTCTGCCTGGTTCTTATGTTATCAAGCAAGTATTCATTGAATGCTGGTTGGCCACAAATAGCAAACTGAAAAAAGAATCTCTGGTTAAAACATGCATCCACAATAAAATTTTAGTTTTCTTATTGATGTCAAGCCCTTTCTATTTACATGTTGTAGAACAATGTATATGTATTGTCTTCAGGCTCACAGCACCTATGAGTCAGTGAACTATCTATTTATAAAAGCTGACTTTTCAGACGTATACCTGGATACCATCACTAAACCACATTTGGTGAACAGTAGTTTGACGATGTGAGATGTCACTCCAATTTTAACTCCATGGAGAGATTTTCTCTTAGACTTCGAAATCACATTATTTTCTATATATGAAACACTGCAGCTAGTTCTTTCTCAAACCACATTGTAAAAGTTCCATTTTGATGTTTTGGGAATAATTATGGAAGTCTGCCAAAATTACAAACCTGTATTTCATTTAATGGCTGCAGCATCATAACATTTGTAGTTTCTAAAAAGTTTCTTCTGGAATTTATAAAAAAAAGTAACTGCTTCAGAGCACTCCATAAATATGATGACAGTTATTGTTATATATCTAAAAGAAAATTTTACCTTTTCCTTGAGAAATCAAGTTTTGCACTAAATGTGGCCATCCTTCCTGCATGTATTTAACACATACGGCTATACGACAAAGACAGCACAATGAGTTTTTGGAATGCAAATACTGACGTGAGTCAAAATTAGAGTGTAAGATTTAATCTTCCAAATGAGACCTAAGAATATTCTCAGTTTTTGATGTGCTGAATCCATATGTACTATCCGGATGTTTACTTTAATTTCCTTATGCATATTGACCAACACTTCTCAGATAAAGGTGAAAGGGCAATCTATGACAACAAATGAAATATTACCCTAACTTTACGAAATAAATTTTCCTCAACTAACTTAATGAATTTCCCTTCTTGAGTTTCTGATGCTTCATCATGAAATGATTGAAGTGAAGCCTTGGACAAAACTGCCAAGAGTTAAAAAAATAGCAGCTAATATGATAAAGGTGGCTTCTTATCTCTGACAGTTGTCAGGACTTTCACCAGAGGATAACAATTCTACCATTTATTTACAAGCTGTCTTTTTCTGAAATCAAGAATAAAATGTTGACAAGCTGCAGTATTCCACAGTGTTTTATAAGATGGAGAGCAAGATTTCTAATAATTATCGTAATCAAATTGTTGTCACAGTGAGGAGAAACCCAGAAGTCACATCCCAAGATCTCCACTGCATATTGCAATTTGCCTTTTTAAAGTAAAAAATGAAATATTAAAGAATACACATGCTAGTAGTATGTAACATAACCTTGCAATGTAGATAAATATCTTTAGTAGTTTATTTCATAAAGTATGACCATAAAACAAAGATACTGGCACTTCAACCTTTACATGAAAGCATTTATTTTTCCAGTGTTGTTTTTTCTATTGAATCAGATTGACAATTCATATTTTTTTCACAGCACTTCACAATTTACTGATTCTGGAAAACATCCTTGTTTTAAACCCAAACACTAGACTATCTAAGTCCTAGCAGACAGTATCTAAAATCTTTATTTTGTTAATTACACATTTTAAATGTGTTTGGTGTAATCCATCTCCAATGCAAACCAGAAAGGATTTATTGTTCTAAGTACTTTACTATCACTGCAAGTCTTCAGTCTCTCTAGAACTAATCTGTCAGTTTTGTGATAAAGGTGGATATCAAGTCCACCAATGTCCCTTACTTGAAGTAAAATGTTCCTTTGTGTATTAACATTTCTTTAAATCTGCTTTCATCTGTAACGGAGATTCTCCTTTGCTTTTTTTTAAGCTGTCTCGCTATGTTAAATCCATTTAACATAGCGAGACAGGTTGTAAAAAGCAACGGAGATCTTGCTTTCTCCATTGCTTTTGCCCACAACTCTGATGTACTGCGTAAGTATACGCATATGCAGTACATCAGAACTGCCACAGAATACCAGACAGCTGTGGAAGGGCAGCAAGGAGGCATTATACAATGCCATTATTTAAGAAAAGTAATTTTTTTTCTTAAATAATGTCATTATATATAATAACCACTTTTGGTTGTGGGTAATGCTGGATTTACCCACAGTTGGCTTTGTTTGGCTACTCAAGCTTCGCCCTCGTGACCAAACCACACCAACCGTGAGTAAATCCAGCATTACCCACACCCAGGCGTGGGTTATTGCTATAATATACACTTATGTTTTTCATTGCAAATAAATGCTTAGCCAAAGCCCAACTCCTCCAGATACTTGACACCTAAAACAATCCATTAGCTTTTGTGATCAATTAAAAATACCTAAGACTACTTCAAGATTCAACATTTTCACTCACTCCAAGCACTTATCAGACTACATACCACACAAAATACATCATGTTTTCAAAAGACAGAAAAGAGATCCTGTGTTTAGTGCACCCTAGCCTGTCTTGGGGACATCACTGTCTGACACAAACTACTTATCAGACCTTCATACACTATAGCTACTGCTGACAGAACTTTCACTAAAATCACACCAGAGCATTGGAAAACAAAATACCTGATGGCATCAAAGCAGTGACTTCCCTCAAAGATTTTAGGAAAGCACTATAAGAAATAATTGAATCTTTTCATATCATTGTTTTGACAGTCATGGATAATCTTGCAGGCAATGTCCCAATACTTTTGACAGGTTTCTGACTTATGCACTACAGTGCCTCTTTCCTCCCTATATACCTGTAGATATCACCCCTCTGCATCATTCTCCCCAACACCCCAACAACTGCACATGCCATTGTTTTTTGTTCTCTCTGTTAAGATATATACTCATCATATTACAACCAGTTCATACTTTTTTTCCCACCTCTTTTTCTTTACATGCATACAGGCCTTTCTATTTACTCTGACTTCTATTACCACTTCCTGCTCCAGTGTTATATTATAGTATCACCCTTTAGGCCATATATAATGACTTGTCCCTCAATACTCTTTCATTGGCTTGCATTATTTAACTTAACTGTCATTACTATAATTATAAGTCATAACAGATAGCTGTGTAAATTGAATTTCAACATATTTCTGGCACTTCATTTGTATAATCCAACCAACATCAGTGTAAGTGTTTTTGTCTCTGTAAATTACTCCTGTTGTTAACCACTATATGCATGTTGCACTTGTTACACATTACTGATTGTTATTACTATATGCTTGTTAAATTAATTGTACTATTTTTTTCTTTCTATTGGCAGATGTCCCAAGTCATGCCTGAAAAGGATCTTTTGACCAGCATACTCACTTGGTTAAGAAAAGCATAAATAAATACACACTAAAGAAGAACACCAATTAAAATTGCCAGTAGTTATTTTCTTTACATTAAAAATGCTCTCAAATAAAATCTTACTGCTAAAAATCATCTGCTTGGAGTGGAAATAAAAATTCATAAACTGATATAATCGCTCAATATTTAGCAAAAGAGGTAAACACAAGTTACAGGTTTTTAATATCATTTAATACTTTGAGTGGATTGAAGTGGAGTATCTGAATGTGGACCTAATAAGTACATTAGAAGATGGCCTGTGTGAAGCTCATTGTACACTGACCTTAAAGAAAAGCTAATGTTGAGCTCTTCTACCTGTAGCAGCATACATATCTCATAGCCTATGTAATTAATACAAGCTGCAGTATATGATATAAAAAACTAGTAAGGGTTGCCAAGCTCCATGCTAGCCAGCCTGAGCCTGATTGGTAGCTCGTAGGAACACAGGCACAACACTAGGCAAGTGATTGCAGAAACCATTAGATGACTAGCGACATACACATTTAGGCAGCCACACTTAAAAGTTCTTATCACTCTTTACAAGCACCTGAAAAATTGAGCAGAAACATACACAACGGTTCTGGTGTAAATTTATGTCTATCTATCCAGTCATCAAGATTAACCTTAAAAGGTACTCAAAGTAGTACTTTGCTTGACCTGTAGTAATAACTGATTCCACAAGCTGAACATCTGTTGAATTAGGAACCAATCCCACCTGCAGTTCTTCTTTATTTGTTGATGAAGATTTAAGTCCCTAATATGAGTATTTGTAGAGTCGCTAATTTTGCAAAGAAATAGGAGGTTAAATACTATTAGTTCTTGAAAAGTGAGACCCAGATGACAATGGAGCAGCCAGTAGGGCTATTGAGTATTAAGATAGTTACAAGGATAGCTGTGCTCAGTAGGGCTACTGAGTATTAGGATAGTTGCAAGAATAGTTCTGCTAATCTATCAGGACAGCTGAAGGATCTAAGGCCTTCAAATTTCTTAGTTAAAAATTGTTAGAACCTTTCCATGTGAGCGATATGTTTAATTTGTATATACAAAAGGGGGCACAGTATTTGATTATGAGTCTAATAAGGGAAGAGTGCAGTGGTAGGATGACTTCTTTGGATCTTGAAGCTATCCCCTTGGAAATTACCTTGGCCAGATAAAATTATTTCCTGACTGTAAGGAAAACATGATAAACAAATACAGGAGAGCTGTCCACATAACCACCTTGGTTACTTATGACAGTATATGCCTGATGAGGAGTACCACTTGCAGCACTGAGGAGTACCACTTATAGCACTAAACAGTACCACTTACAGCACTGAGCAGTACCAATTACAGCACTGACGACTACCACTTACAGCACATGAGGTTGGGGTAGCATTTTTTCAAATGCTAGCATGCTGCACTTTTTTGCACTTAGATTGAGACCATTTTCAGTACACCAGGTATGTGCACATTTCAATCCTTGCTGGAGTTGTTTATTACAGTGGATGAACAGACCCCAACTTATAGTCATCAGCACTTCTGGGATATTGGCTTGGATGTCTACTCAGGTGCTGTAGGAGCCAGGATGGGAGGATGGCAGGATAGGAGTAAGTATCTGCTGCTACTGCTGCTCACTGAGTCATCTTGGGAAGGAAAGTGCTGGCTAAATCCACTGCGCTGCACTGCTGCCCCCCATTTAGCAAAGTAACAAAGCAGCAGGATGCAGCTGATAAGGTAATAGCAGCTATATGTTGCATGTAAGTTTGACAGGTTTGTGTGCAAAAGTATGCTCCTTCTTAAGCTACAGCATTCTGCAGGCACTGTCAGCTGTGGGGAACTGGGGATGCATTTAGATATGGGAGAGGGACCACCATGACTCCCTAAATCTAGACACCCTCCCAAGGAAATGAATTGGCTGATTAGGTCCTATCTCAGACTGGAAATGAATGGCCCCATAGGAATCTCGAATCAATTGCAGAAATGAGTCCAGAAGAATCCAAATAAGACAAAAGTTGAGTAAAAAACCTTTATAAAACACCAACAAAGCTTTCAGGTTTAACAACCCTTTTTCAATGCATAACATCAGGTACAATAAAACACGCCCATTTATACAAACTATCTAGCATGTGACCTACAGCCATAATCACATGATAGCAAAGCATTAATCTTATATAAACATCTAAAATTCTAAGATCTATGTATACACACATTAAAAACATCAAAAAACATCAAAAATAGTCAGATATCTAACTATAGTTTTATTTATTTAATTTAACCTAGTATGTTTTATCTTAGTTGGAATGGGTTTTATAGAAACACTTGCATTTAACCCGGGTTCTATATCAGCCGCTAGTCTCACTATCCAATCATACTCCTTTAACTAAGATACAGCTCTCAGAATATACATGCCCCTGCAATGAAGAACAGCAGAAAGGCCAAAGGAATGAGCAAGACCACTCATAGGTGTCCGCATATCCCCTGCAACATTCCCCCACGTGTACAACAGAATAGTAAATACATATGAAATAAACAAACCCTTTTTTTATTAACCCAATTAAAGCTGACCATAGGTGCACTTGTGTGCCCATTGCTTAGCTATGGTTAATACAGCTTAAATGGCTGAAGAGGATAACAAGGAAGATATATACAAATGCAGCAGTATAGCAGTAGTGTAGTGCACAGAGCATTTGCCTTACAAGTAAGCATTCCTGGTTCGAGTCCCACTGCAGTACATTCCATTTTCCATGTGAAATCAGTTTATGAACATTTTTTTGCTGCATAACCTACTAAATAACATATAATTGTGAACTGGAGTACTGCATTAAATGCACATGTGAGGTGTCAGTGTCATAATGTTACAAAGTCCCCAGATAAGCACATGTTCCCCATACAATATATGTACACAGGGATCATGGATACAAATGGAAGGTAAAATGTGTAATGAATGACAACTCCATACAGCTTGCAAATCCCCCACTTTCCCAAAAAACATTAAATATTACTGTCTAAACCATTGCAGTTGTAAGTGGGAGTAAGCACTAGTAAGTATGTGTAAGCACCAATAAGCAGTAGTAAGCATATTTAAGCACTAGTAAGCATGTTTAAGCCTGTTTGCATGGGGGTAAGTAATGCACACACAGGTTAAGAAATTTTGAAGCTAACTCCCTGTAAGCATAAGCAACCGGAGGTTAGCATTGCTTACCCTCGAGCAAACCCATGCAAACCCACTTACAACTGCTCAAAAGTGCCTTAATCCCTCTGTATCCAACGGTCCTTATTCTTCCCAGCAACAAAATAAACAGACTTGCAGGTCTTGAACCCAGGACCCTATAAACTATAGTTACAGTAGTTAATCACCAAGCCATCACAGCAATGCAGAAGAATGAGGTATCACCAAACAAGTCCTCACTATAGTAAAATCAAACTGAACCTGTGAAAGGAATCAGTATGCAGTCATATGTTCTATAACCCACTACATAACATAAATATGTGAACTGGAGTACAGCAGCAAGCCCAGATGTGAGGTGTAATTGTAATAGAGTGTTGAAGTCCCCAATAAAACACAAGGACCCCATACAGTGTACGTACATGTGAATCATGGATGTCAGGCATTTATATAAGATGTAATGAATAATAAATCAATGCCAGAAAGAAAATATAATGCAAAATATAATGTAAGCAATGCTAAGCTTTGCACAAGCCAGCTTAGGAGGTGTAAGCGATGTGTAGGCCAGCTAACTCAATGTGCCCAGTGTAATACTCCTTTAAACAATGCCAACCTTACGTAAGCAGGTTTGCCCATAGCCTAACCTTTTCAAGACCATCCAATCATGGTAAAGTGCGAGAAATTAGCTCTACTTAAACCCAACAGGCAGAAATACATCTCATAACCGTTTGTAGCTTCCCCTTGCAGGCACCATGTCAGTAAGGGGAGAGGGAGTGTGCTTTCGGGCGCAGCGCTAGTGCATCCAGGAGTCCAGAGTCATGGCAGGACTCCTTGTCAAAGACATGAGCAGAGACTGCTGCAGGGCCAGCGCCAGGGTTCCCAATATAAGGAGGAAGCCTGGGACCGTCTTGCCCGTGACCTCACCAGTGTCACTGGCATACCCCAAACTGGTGAGCAGCTCAGGCATCACTATGCTGACCTGAAGCAGTGCAAGGTGGACCTCTTGGAGCAGTGGATCCAAGAGGCTAGAATGGCAGGGGATGTCCCAGCTGTGTGTAAGTATCACTCCACTATGTGTGTAATAATTGCCACCTCATGTATATCATGGATAGGTATGGCTAAATATTCCTCTTATGTCCTCCACAGCTGCAAGTGAGTGGGCCACGAACCAGGAGGCCCATGGAAGTCGTCTGGAGAGGTTGCAACATGAGGCAGGTCAGTAAAACTCTTGCATGTACTGTCATAGGAAATAAATCTGAAAGTATTAGTACATTAATTGCCTGTATAAAATCTGTATTGTTTAAGGTGAGTACTGCATACACCAGAAAATATGGCAGGAAGAGTCTCATACAGTTTCTATGTAAATAAAAGTATAATAGCCTGACAATAAAGTTCTAACTGCTGGACTGCATGTGTATACTCTGGTATCATATGGTAATGTAGATTTGCAATCACGTAATAGTACTGTTGTATTGAGCACTGTTACCCACACTGTGCACCATAAATAGAAAGTCTAAGAATGCCTGTATATGACTGCTGTAATCCCCAGAGGCCATTTAGTACAACTGAGAGACACATGGACAGAAAACAGAGAAAAGGCAGACAACAAAACCCGAACAGCACATGCAACTAAGACATGAACTGTTGTAACTTTAGCACACACAGACATGGTTCGAATCCTCCAGTGGTAGTAATCTGCATACAGAATCATACCCCACAACTGTAAAGATATGTCCAGAATGTCCAGTAAAGTGGCCCATATCTGTTGCCTGTCAACATGTCCCCCTGGGAAATCAGTGGGATGATCACAGATGTATAGGCAGCAAACAGGAAATACAACTGATTGATGCACATCTATGAGAATAAACCTGTCACTCTAGCAACTCCCAAAACTGTTATGAGAATAATAAGCCAAGTATGTCCTATCTACACCCCCATGTTGTCATGCTGTGACCAGAGTGTGTACAGTAACAGAGTGAGATGTATGTGCATAATACTAATGTGTAATCTGGAACTTTGTGTGGCAACATTCAGGTAGTGCTAACAAACATTGCTTCCACAGGTACGTCAGATATGAACACTGTGCCTAGAAACAAAAAACTTGATACCCTGTACTGGTACTGTTTACTCTGGTATTGTATGGAATTGTGAGTGTTACAGTTGCTCTGAATAATAAAGTATCACTGTCACCCACACTGTGCTACATAATATAACTGTGTAGGAAAGCATGTATATGTGAGTGGTAAGTCACTAAAGGTTGAAGAGGGCAATAGTCTAGATATGTCCTGGTATACCTGCATGTGTCAAGACATGGCCAGATTCTGTGCAGAAAGACTTGGATAGCTATGTGCACAGCATCAACCTGGAATCTGGGAGTATGTGTTAGTTACTGATAACAAACATTCCCTCCACAGGTATACCAGGTAAGTGGTGTATACTGCAGGTAAAACCAATTCATGTATAACGATAACGACACCCATATCACTGTCCAAACTAAGGCTATAGGGTAGTGTAGCATTACTTGTAAGGTACAGATAACATCACTGACTAGGAAAGTAATGTGGACTACAGGAATATACTAGTTAATTGACATCTTTCTCTCCCCCCACTATATCTCCAACAATACACTAAATACCCACCTAAACTGGTATGTGATGACTCCACTGTTATGTTGGGACATATGTCCTATTGGTTGATAATTATTTAAATCTGTTTCAATGCATGTGCTATGTTGAAATACTCCAACACTGGTGGCATGGTGCCATCAATGTACCTGCATGCTGTTGATATTACCACTGTGGTCCCATATATGCATGTGTTCCGTTTGCTATGCAACTGTTCCGTATCTGGTGTCTTGGATAATGGGAATATCTATGCATGCTGTTATACCTGACCTTGAAATGTGTTGACAATTATTAACCCACATATGATGATAAAATCTAAACACTGTAGCACGTTTGGGAAGGCCGGTCCCAGTGGACCCACCTGTCCCACCTCAGCTGGCCATGGCACCGGGCACCAACCTGTTTGGGGCCCAACCCGGGACCTTCTCATCCATTGGAACCACCTCAGGGGATGGTGCTTGCCCCCCCCCCAGAGCGGGCATAGACAGGAACCTTTCACCCGTCACCAGGTCTGGGTCATGGTGCATAGTGAGCTCTGTAGGGAGGTTGGAGATCTGCTATGCCAGCTCGAGGGCCGTGTGTCACAACTAGAGGGTCGGCCTGGCTCTGTGACTCAGCCCACAGCACAGCCACCTTCAGGGCTGTGAAGGTGCAGTAGTGCCTGCCCATGGGTGGGGATCTCAGTCCCACTGTTTCCACTAGGGGGCTCATGAGCTTCCGATTTCCCAACACCCCTCCCCATCAAGGTGTGTACCCACCAAATGTGTCAAATACAGCCCCTGTATGTGTCTTGCTTGTCTTATCTGTTAACCTACCTCCCCAAACATACCTACTATCCCTCCCCAACATCCCACTCTCACCTGAAAATAAAAGGGCAATCTGTTCCCAAAAAAAATCTTGCCCCATACATAGCTGTCCATTTCACACACATGTCCACTGGACACATGTAATCTGGTCTAATTGGCATCACAACATATTATTGTTTTCCTCACCCCTCTCTCTCAGGGGTTTCAGTGTCCAAATCTACCTCCAAATGCAGTGAATATGCACAGCTGTTGCTGTAGAAGAAATGGGCAGCTATGGACCTTCTCTACACCCTTCCGGCACATCCCTAGCTATTTTCCCTACTGTCTTTCCCTCTTTGTGCCCCTTTTTCACCACATTCTTATCAACCCTTTTTTTCTTTTCTTTTAAAGAAATTAGCATGGGGGTAAGCAAGAGTAAGCACTTTTAAGCAGTAGTAAGCGGGTTTAAGCCTGTTTGCGTGGGGTTAAGCAATGCCTACACAGTTTAATCAACAGAGAAGCTAAATCAGTATAAGAAACTGTAACCAGAAGTTAGCAGTGCTTACCTCCGAGCAAACCCACGAAAACCTCCTTACAACTGCTTAAAAGTGCCTTAATCACTCTGAATCCAATGGCCCTTCTTCTGCCCAGCAACAAAAGAAACAGCCTCTGCAAGGCATGAACCCAGGACTCTGCACACCATAGCCAAAGTGATGTATCACAAAACCATGTCTGATATACATAACCCTGATGTTTTCACAAACATATCATCCAGCCTAGTAATTCCACAGTACAGGGAATCTATTCTAACATGCAGATGTGTGTGTGTGTGTGTGTGTGTGTGTGTGTGTGTGTGTGTGTGTGTGTGTGTGTGTGTGTGTGTGTGTATATATATATATATATATATATATATGTATATATATATATATATATATATATATATATATATATATATATATATATATATATATATATATATATATATATATATATATATATATATATATATATATATATATATATATATATATATATATATATATATATATATATATATATATATATATATATATATATATATATCTTTATTTTTCTCGGTTAGGGGTCGCCACAGCGAATCACCTGTCCACTCATGATTAGCAGTGGAGTTTTACAGAGTCAAGTTGCCAGCCCGGAGCCCAACCTTCTACAGAAGGCACAGACATGCACGCACTCACACCTAGGGCCAATTTAGTGTGTCCAATCCACCTACAGCATGTCTTTGGGATGTGGGAGGAAACTGGAGCATCCGGAGGAAACCCACACGGCCACAGGGAGGACATGCAGACTCCACACAGAAGGCACCCCAGCCAAGGATCGAACCGGAGAACCTCTTGCTGTGAGGTGACAATGCTAACCGCTGCACCACAGCCATATATATATATATATATATATATATATATATATATATATATATATATATATATATAAACATATATACATACATATGCATGCATCTATATATATATATATATATATATATATATATATATATATATATATATATATGTCTACATCTATATGTATATATATATATATATATATATATATATATATATATATATATATATATATATATATATATATATATATATATATATATATATATATATATATATATATATATATGGACATACATCTGTAGATAACAATGGGAACATAGCAAAAACATATACGTCCACACGCACCGGTAATGGGGTTAAGAGGGCCTAAACAACATACGTCAAGTACGGATAGGTATCTCCCACCACAGCCAAACACGTCTGCCCTGCAATACACTACCAACTGTTGCAGATCCCATAAACAGGACCTGACACGACTTGGGCACAAGATGTTAACAGTACTCCATCCCACCTTTATGATGTCAGGCTAGTATCAGTAACATATCATACAGTACAGTCTGGCTTCCATAGGGAATGTGCAATGTGGAAGCAATCAACATCCCTAGGATACATATACACAGACACATATATGCAGATACAGATACACTCATACAAATGACAATCATTGCCTGCAACATATACCCACAGAGAGGTCAAAGGATATAACACCACACACAGGTTTGCATACATGGGAAAGCTTTATTTGTGTACTATTACAGTTGTATATGCCATGTCATATAGCTGTTTAGACACTGACATCCATATAAACAGAGTAATACAACTGTGAAACAGTTATGCTAATACAGTAGTCTGGAAAGGTTTACAAATGTTGCTGTCCAGGCCGAGGCCTTCAAGTAGTACAATAGTAAAGACAGACTGGGCCACAGGATACCAAACAATCAACAGTACGTAATGCAGATGTATAGTCCAGCAGCCTCTATCTACATTCTGTACACAATCCCTAGGGGGTAAAGACCTCAGTTGATATAATGGGATGTAACTGTTACATAACAAGGCATAACTGACACCATCACAAGCACACTGACAAACAGAACAGTCTGTATGGCAGGAGGCAGTAGGCCTGCATTTACTCAATATGGATTGTATGGTAATGTACATCCAGATACCTTAAGGCAGCTTACCCCTGATAAGACATGTTGTAACAGCCTAGGTTAGTTATGGTGCATCCCCCCTAGACTCAATAATTTAGGGCCATATACCACTGCTACATACACTGACCTCTGGAGTGCATAAGGACACACATGTATTGTGTAGGTGAAGGCCACACATATATGGCCCCAACCCCACCGTATGTGTGGGGGACACAACAGCAGTGGACTGATGGCAGGAATGGCAGCATGACATACTCACAGCCCACTACAGAACAACCCCTGACAGCATGTCATATGTACAAAGCCTGGTATGTAGGTGGAGGACAGAGACTGAAACACAGGCCCATATGTGAAAAACTGTTGTAAACACTAAGCAAGTCGCTGGTATTACAGGATAGTCTGCAACATACCCTTAGTCAGGAATTTGAAGTTAGAAACAGAAATGGATGTAGCCATGTACTGATAGCACTCAACACACACACACTGCCAGTGAAATATCTGACACAAGACCCGTGTGGTGGACAGACAAAACATAATAGGCACACCTCTGGCCATCAAGAGGATAGGCCCACAGTTGAGAGCTATGCAGACAGACTGCATTCCAAGTTGAACCAGTATGTACACACACACCCTGTAACACTAGTACTATACAATGCATACAACAACTCTACTCACACTTTGTATGTAGTTCTGGAACCTCCTACAAATATGTAGGTGGCCTGAGTGTGCAGGTTCTCCTGTAAGAGGTATTGCTACCTGCTGTCTGTAACACTGATGTCCACACACAGGAAGGATATCCATCACACAGGAAAGATAAAGGGACCATGCCCACATGATGCAGGGATTTATAGTAGGTGGTTGCCATGACAGTGGTAATTGGAAGTACTACACAGCAAGCTGCATGCAGGTATCAAGTGGAGGACACTGATTGGTGCAGAGGCCATCACCTGATCATGTGCATCACCTACAAAATCCATGCTGCAATCTATTCAAAGCAGTTCAATCCATTTACTGGAGAGAGAGAGAGTGAGAGAGAGAGAGAGAAAGTGGAAGCAAAAGCAAAAGCCAAAGCCCCAGGACAAATAAAAAAAAAAAAACATTACTTGCATCCTGCAAACTATCCAGAACAGACATCATTACCACAACAGGTATGCAAAGTATATATACACAAAACTGAATGTAGTACTCGGTCCATAATAATGGGTTAGATGATGTGAAATGATTCATATGTGCCATCACGTGTTGTAATGACATTCAACTGAACAACTGATATGGACAATAGTGTCTGTTCCTGTGGGTAGTGGGCTATAGCTGTCAACTGTGCAGATCAACACCGACTGACAAGATGTATGTCATCATAGTGTGTTGTGTAATGGGAAGTATGTATATTATGTGGCCAATAGCTGGTGCTGGAAGTAATGCCATTATGATGGACACATGGAATTCACAGCCCACCCCTTGCAGGATACTCAGGTTAATCTATGATGTAGCATGCAGGAATGTCATAGGTGAGTAATAGGGAAACCTGCAATCTGGTCCTACATATACCTCCCTAATGTCAGGCTGTGTCTACATGTGGCACCTGTCTCTGTTGTAGCAAGGCAGAACAGTGCAGCTGTGCAGGAAGGTGTTGTGGGTTTGTGGACCTGATGCCTGAATGTACCCCACATATAGGTATGCATATGTGTACATATATACACATATATAATATATGAACACATGTATACATATATAATATATGAACATATATTATATATATATAATCGACATGTATGTCCACAAATATACAGATATCCATGTGTAGACATATATATGAACACATATATACATCACATATAGCTACACATATATAGGTATATACCTATATGCACATGTCTACATATATACAAACACACACACAAACATATATGTATGTAAATACATGTCCCCTATATTACTACCACCATGATGCATGCTATGTGCAAGGAAACAGCACACATAGCAATACACACAGATATCTAAAGCTGGCAGTGTGTGCAACATGGATGGGTATGTCACATGTTAAGCCCTTGTTAGGACCACATTGCCCTCATCTGTGAAGTATGGAATGGGAATATGGGGAAGTATGGCAGGTATAGTTGTGGAGGTGGTCGGGGTTAGTAGATATAGAGAACAGTCTACAGGGGTGGTATGTGACACGTGGTGGATAAACACCCTGGATGGAGTATGTGGTCTCTGATGTGGACGCCCCATGGGCCCCAATATGTACACAATGGGAACAAGTCTCCCACCCACTGCTACTCAAAACAGCAGTCCACATTCTGAAGGTGCCTGGCCTGGAGGCTGAACAGGAGGAGCATGTCAGCCCTGTGAATGTGTACTGGGTGCTTCAGGGTGATGTAGCACATCCCACATGTATCTGTGGAGCCCGTTATAGAACAGACCCTGAACCTGACCTCAGGGGACAGGAACATGTCTGTGTATGCCCCCTGAGGGGACAACATCCCCTGGGGTCATTCCACCTGATGGTATTGCTGGACCAGGACATGAGGAGGCCCCAGGATGGGACACACATGTGATGTGGCCAGGTAACATGGACAGATGGGTTTGGAGAGGTAGTTCTGCTGGGCAATAGTACATATACATGTTATTGTGTCACTGTTATAGAACATATGTTGGCAGAAATAGTCTACACAATCCTGGAACATGTCCAACAGGATGCATAGATATCCCCAATAACACAGAATGTCAGATGTGCAGCAATCACAAAGCAGCCATACCACAGGCATATATGGAATCATAGTGGCCCTGACAATGGCATGCAGGTGAATAGTCTGTAACAGGCCAGCAATGATAGTGTCCACACAGCAAACATGGCTACAATCACATAACAGAAAGTGTGGTACAATACAATATCTGTCCCACTGGTAGGTAAGCTGTAGCCATACCTAATGAGTTGTGTGTACAGTTTGTTGTAACTTATATGGTGGGGGGTGACAGAGATGTGTATTAAGAACTGTGGTAACCTTGCTGTATGAGTTGCTCAGACCTGTTTCCATCTTTATGTCTTTCAGCCAAGATGTCACATGCACTTCTGCCAACATATTCAGCAGCCAAAAATGAAGTGCTGATCAAGAATTCAATCAAGCACTACCCTGTGCTGTTTGGCAGGGCCACCCATGACCAGCAGGAGTGGACCGCCCTGTAGAATGATCTAGTCCACAGGGTTAATGATGTCTGACTGCACAACTGCAGTTATGAGCAGGTACGGCATCATTGTACTGACCTGCTTCACAATGCCCATCAGCGTGCTGCTGCAATCCAGGGGGATCACCTCGCCATGGGGGGCCATGCCATCTATCTCCCCCGACACATGTGGAGGATCTCCCTGCCAGCCTCGTGGCTCCTGCCCATCTGGCCAGCCACCAACCGCGGGACACCTTTGTGGAGGTTGGTTCCCCTCACACACCAGCCGAGGAGAGTGCAGGTAAGGACACAGGGCACATCAGTAGACTGCTGTTGCATATACATCTGCATTGGTACAGGTAGATCATGCATATCTGACATGTTATAGATATATTGTGTTGCTGCATAGTAGTGATAAACAGATGTCCAGATGTGGTGGTATTGTGGAAATGTACCATTGATGTATTGTAATACAGCAACAACCCTGTAGCACTGCCACAGGTGTGGCCACTGACATTGCATCTCTCACCCTCTTATGTAGGTTCCTCCGAGATACCACCAAGGCAGCAACCTGTAGCTGGTGAGTATGGTTTATGTAGATGCTTGCCAACACACTAGGCATGTAATGGTGATGGTATATTCCATGCACACATCTAAGACACCTACCCAGAATGCATGCTGTACATGTGCACGTATTGTTGCTGTGAAATGCATGGCATCACAGGGGTGACCATGATGGGGTATTGGAAGGGTATGTCAGACACCTGCATGATAACTAACATACTGTCATTGTGGAATGGTGGAAGACATGGTCTACAGTAGGGACATGTTCGGAACAACACCCATATGCAGTGTAACACCACTTTATATACCTGTAGGACAATGGCAACTGCTGCAGAGATACACTATGGCATAAGACATTACAGTAGTCTACATTATCAGCTGGGACAAGGCTGTAACATGTGGTGTTCAGTGTATGGGACACTGCAAAGTGACACACATGTGTAGGGCTTACTTGTCATGCATCTGCAAAAAGACTGAAGGGGGGTGTCAGCATGACACACCAGTGCACTGCAGCAGGGATCCTAAGGATGCTAAGAATGACTCTATCTGCACATAGTCAGGTTCAGGACCTGTGACAGCTGTAACCCTACCTGCACAGCAATAGTGACGGAAGTGTGCAAACACCATGGGATGTGCACATGAGTAGACCTTGCAATCATGCAGAATAGGGAGACATGTGTAGGGCAGACTGAACATACACTGGCAAATGCAGATGGCCCATGCTGGTATACCCCTGCCAGGAGTAGTGACTGCTGTAGTACACACAACAAGAGATGCGATAAACCGTCATGATAAGGGTGTGCACACATATGCCCACATGGTGTGTATGAATCATGGTGAGCAGCCACACACCTAACACAATTCGTACACACTGCATGTGAAAGTGCAGGACATATGTCACATATCGGGCTCGTGTAGTGCAAAGATATGCAGTGATGTGGTCCCATGGCAGATCAAGGATGGGTGTGTCAAATCAATAAAGATGTGTACACCCCCCATAGCCACAGTATGCTCTGATGGTTGTCAGTGTAAGAGTATTGGATTGGTCATACATGGTCTGCTGATGTTGAGAGCTGTGCATGAGACATCAGGTATTCACAGATGACATCTGTCCACATATCATACCAGGTATGTGTTGCTGGAAAATATAGGGGCTGTGAGCATTAAAGCTGACATAACTGACACAGTAGTACACATTCAGCAATGGGCCATACACCTGTAAGGTGTGGTGCACAGTATATGGCAGGGTGCAGAACAGGTGCACAGAAATACCGTGTTCATGGGCGTAGTGGTATCCAGGGGAAGGGGCTTCACCTAGTGACACAGCACATGCATCACACACATGAATACTGTTGCCAGCATGGATTGACTATAGCTGCACTGTATACTGTCAGCTACCATATGTTGACAGAGAGGTAATAGGAGGACTGTTTGTACTTTCATTGTGCAACCTCACCTGTATGTGTGTGTGCGTCCTGGTGGGTAGTCAGTTTGTCTGTAGGGTCACTCTGGTGAGGTAGAGGGAGGTTGATGCATGTAGGATGCTTGTGTACATGTTTGTGTGTTTGTGTGGCTGGCCATGTATGCACATGTGTGATTGTGGGGTTTTCATACAGCAGTACCTCCCTCTGGCATCATGCAGTACATGTACATGGACTGCCACATTATACACCAGGAATACCTGTCATGTGTGTAATCACAGGACAGCTGATGGTATAATATGGTCTGTACATGGAACAGGCATCCAGAGGGGGTCTACTTCAAGATGTTGAAAGCCGACAATATCGAAGCTGATATTGTCAGCACCACAACATCGAAAGCGCAGAACATCATGCAGGTAAACGGAAATCTCTGTAGGGGGAAATTTCCATTTACTTCAATGTAGTGCGGTCTGGGAGTTGAAATATTTAAGTAGGGGGGTGTGAGGAGCACAGCCCCCCACGTGGGGGGGGTGCAGGGAGGCTTGCCCCCCTGCCTATGCTAGTTAGTTTTTATTTTTCTTTGCTCTTTGTTTTTTAAGCGTTATTCTATGTTTTACTACATCGATCACTAGAAGTCGACCTTTAGTGATTTGATGTAGTAAGATTTTGATAATGTGATATAGACATTCCAGAAGGAAGGTAGACACCAGGTACACCCTTAATATCGCATTCAGCAGAGGTCACCTACAACCCACGTATGCAGCACTACAGATGCATTGGGAAAGTACAAGTCAACACCAGGGAGTGTATCCAAATATTATAGATGTCACATGATAGGCTGAAGGAGCAGTATATGTGGCATGTACTGAGCATTACATACACATGACACACCAGTGTGTGATATTATGGATGGAACATAGTAGCCCACACATATAAGGGCCATGCTCATGATGTCCGGACATACAAAGGGTGCATACTAAATGACAGCAGTGAGGCCATGTAAAGCCACTACACACCAAACAGGTCAGGCAGGTAAAGTAGCAACATGCCTTGTGTTGTGACTGCTTGTGTAGGCATTTAGAGGACTGATATGTTACTGAGTGGTGTCAATGTGTGTATATTAACAAGTGTGATGCAGGATGGGGTACCACATGGACATATACTTGGGACTGTCTGTAAAGCCATGGACAGGTAGATATTATGAAGGTGTGTGTGTGTGTGTGTGTGCGTGTGTGTGCGTGTGTGTGCGTGTGTGTGTGTGTGTGTGTACTGTTAGGCAATGCTGTACAGGTTTTAAAGTGCATTTTCTGTTTCCTCCCACAGGTGGCAAGATGGGGCAGAATCCCTCCTGCATGTAATCTGATGTTGGTGTCCATACAGACACCAAAGATGATGATAGTACTGTTGAGGCACAGGTGGGGTTGTCAGGGTCCGACACTGCACCAACATTTGACATCCCCCTTTTAGCCACCCCAACCCCACACACAGTTTCAGTGCCTATACACACCCCATCACCAGTGGCCATAGCAGACAGCTGACATTCAGTGAAAGTGCACAGGAAAGTGTGGTAACCATGCCTAATGTGTCAGGTTGCAGCAGGCATAGTCAGATGTCCAGCAGGGCACCACATAGGCAGATATCCCAGGGTGCTCATGTTAGGGCCGCTGGTAGAGGCAACATAGCTGGTACCAGCAGGTGCATGTTTCAGGCTGTCATGGTGGTGCAGGCATGTATAGTACATTACCACAGACAGGACCTGAGGTTGCAGAGGGATGCTCTCACATCTGCAAATGACAAAGCCTGTGAACTGGCTGGTGCCATCTGTGGATTAACTGAGATCATGGGTAGACAGTCTGGTGAGATGATGGCCCTCATCGACTGTGGTCTGTTTGTGCTTGAACGTATGGTGGGAGTATGGCAGTGGCCGTGTGGATGTAGGCCAGCAATGCCAACAGCTGGTAGTCAATTTGGATGTGCTAGGGCACCAAGGGGCTCCTGTAGTGGCAGTACCAGCCCCGGCACTGCAGGGGGGCACTGTCCATACAACAGCAGGCCATAAGCAAGTGGTCCTGGCCAGTCCCAGGAGGGACCTGGTACCAGCAGACATTTGTCATTGTCAGGTGAGAGTAGCATATTAAGGCCTGTACCTGGACGTGTCCATGGAACCCCTGGCAGGCACAGTCCACGTGTCCATGACCGGAGGCAGTGAACTGTACACCCTGCCAGGTATGGTCTGCAGCTGTCCATAAACACCACACTATGCAAACACATCTAGTCCAACCCCATACCTACACACACCACATCACCATGCCCAGCTCACCACAGTACACCCCTCACCCACACACATGGTGTCAAATGTATGGCCCACCCTCAGCCTCTGGCAAACCAACATCACACCCTGTGCATATGACGATACCTGTGCCACATCCTTGTCATCCATACCATCTATGCAGGGACAGGCTGATATGGTTCTGATGCACATGGTGACTGTACTACAGTGTACCACAGTACTGCAGTGTAGCATGTTGTAGTGAGTAAAGTGTAATGCATATATGGCAGGTAGTGTAGCCATCCAGCAATGATGCCTTATAGCTGTTAGTAACACTGGTTGGTTGTGGTCTCTATAATGTTATCCATTTGTGTTGTAGGTGTACATGTGTCAGCACAAGGATGCCCTGTGCATATGATGGTACCTGTGCCACATCCCTGTCATCCATTCCATCAATGCAGGGACAGGCTAATATGGCTCTGATGCACACAGTGACTGTACTACAGTGTACCACAATACTGCAGTGAAACATGTTGTAAGGAGTAAAGTGTAATGCATATATGGCAGGCAGTGTAGCCATCCTGCAATGATGCATTATAACTGTTAGTAACACTGGTTGATTGCGGTCCCTATAATGTTATCTATTTGTGTTGTAGGTGTACATGTGTCAGCATGAGGATGGTCTGCAGTCATATTCCACAATGGGATATGGCACTGTGGTGACACCATGGCTGTGACATATCTGGAGTACAGTTGAACACATGTCACAGGTTACTAAAATGGTTATTGCCTGTGCCACATGGGCAGGTGACCCGCTGAGGCATGTATACCCTGCAACCTGGTGTAGACGCATCCACATACGTGCACACTGTTACTTGGCAACAACACTGGGACTAGACCCCTCTCTAGCTATGTAGTGATACTGAAGTGTATGGCTTACATTGCATACACCATACAGCGTTTAGGGTGAGGTGTGGCCCAGGTTACATGCTACATGCAGAACATCCCCAGACATGTACAGTATGCTAATGGGGGATGTAATGGGTGTATATGGAAAATACGTAGTGTGACATACCGTCATATACACATTAACAGATACATAACAGCCAGGCACACCTCTGAGATAGCAGGGCCTATTGCTGCTCACTAACTTGACTGTGTGTCCAATGTCCTACAGGCAGGCTGCACACAGCACATGCATAACTGGCTTGGATTGTGGTATCAGTTACCTGTATGGTTGATGGTGAAAGTGGTAGCCATAACATGGTACATGGGACATATACCAGGTGTACCTTGGTGTAATGACAGTGTACACAGCACCCACATCCCCCAGTGGATACTGTACTCCCTGAAACCCATGATGACACTCTGCCATACCCACCATCACACATTGGCCGTGACTGGGATACAACCCATAGTATACCCCAACAGTGGTACTACAGGGATATACATCTACTGCACATGCCACACGCATAGTAGGGTGTTGTATTGTCATGCCTCACCTATGGGCAGCAACAACACTATCTGTACTACTGTGTGGTAATGGGCATTGTAAAAGAAGTATGTGGCCTTGGAATGCTGTACCCTACAGATATACGGACATGCACAACTACACACATATGCCAGAACACAATGGGTATCCCATGCCTATCAACCCATTTGTAAAACACTGTTGTGCTGGTACTGCAAGGCTCGTGAAGCCAATATGGGGGGAGATCAACAGAGTACATGTAATGTCCCATAAAGCAGCAGCCACAACTGACTATGGCAATGGGTGTTGCGTTGGTTGTGAAGGCCCTCATGGAATTCCCAAGTACAGTTGTGCTAACACACAGACACTGTTATACTCAGTCATGCACATGTACACATGTGTCAGTACAGGGGTGCATTGCTGCAGGTGGTCATAGCTGTGTACATAGCTATTGTCCAAGGGGAGATGGGTTGTGTAGGGGTTGTGTGTACAGTGGTATCCTGCCACCTGCCAGGTGGCAGCAGGCAATCTACCGACCGACACTACTGTGGTGACCCTCAGGGTGAGAATGACATGCATCAGCCAATCCTCCAGTTGCCTCCTGCACATGGCCAATGAGGTGATCAAGTTGACATGTATGCAACATGCATTACAGCACATGGTTAGTGTATGTGATGGAGACCTGTATCCAAGCATGTTCTGTTGACTGTGGTAGTGTAGTGTAGTGGAGGTACCCATGGCATTTAGTGTGTACAGGGTGACATCTCCTATATGTGCCAGTTCTTACACAGCTGGGCAGACATGTCAGTGTCAATCAAGCTTAGGTCACCTGTACATATCCCAGCTGGATACCTGCCATCTGCACATCTGTACAGGGACTGACAGCCATCAGCTTGGCAAGTAGCTATGCAGTAGCATGAGTGTGTTGACAGATAGACATCTGACAACAATATGTATGCCATAACTACATGTTGGAAGCCCTCACTAACATGTGCTATACAGATGGTAGTCTACAGTTACATTCCACATGATGGATCATTACCCAGTAAGGGGTATATACTGTGACACAGCTCTCACACCAGGGATATAACAGGGAGGCGTCAGTGTCCAGCTATGCCCACAGGTGAGCCTGTTGTCAGTACTACATTTAGCACTCTGCTCTTGCCTGGGTTAGCACTGTCAACAGTAGTACTGCCATGATACACTACATGCCAGTGTGACAGCATGTACCTTGGGCTACTACACCTGTATGTAACACATTCACATGGATGTACAGGCCTCATATATGTCTGTGTCACACACATGGCACTCACACCCCTTGCTACTGTAATGACAGCACATAGGTGCATGTTTTGTACATGGCATTACATACACTTATTGCAGATTACCAGACTGGGTGGTGTGACCTGGTTACCAGGGCTAAGCCATGCTTAGCAAGTATCAACATTGCTGCAATATAACAGCTGAGCTGATCTGTGCACTGGTAAGCGAAGCCTGCACTGTGTAAATGCCAGTACATTTACCCATAGCTCAGCACTGCTTAGTTTCACTCAAACCTGTGCAAACACATTTAAGGCTGCTCAAAACTGCCTTAACCGCTCTGTATCCAACAGCTCTTGTTTTGGCCAGCAATGAAATGAACAGCCCTTGCAGGTCTTGAACCCAGGACCCTGAAGTCACCCCGAAGTCACAACACTTAACCAAGACATGCTTGGATACAGGTCTCCATCACATACACTAACCATGTGCTGTAATGCATGTTGCATACATGTCAACACTGTGAAGACAGCTGTTGTTTTACCAATATAGCTGTCAATACACATATTGAGAACAATTGCCTTTAGTTCCTAAATTGTGTAGTCCTTGTTATTAATATAACTGTTGCATCACATATGTTGTTTTATAATAATGTATACATAACAGATACATACGGCGAGATACATCTGGAGGGGTATACACAACTATGAGGTTTACTTATGACAGGAATATGGTTGTATATTCACATACCCCTGTCTGTCCTGACACATAATAACTGCTGGTACAGAGGTGCCATGGCCACGTAGTACCCACTAGTTATTCATATACATCTGTACTGCATCCCAATGCTTTGTCTGACATACATGCCTGGCAGTAGTACATCTGGCAAGTATCTGGACATGACATCTCACTGGGTAAGTACACTAAGCTGCTAGGCATGTAACAAAGCACTGTGCAGGCTACAGGCATATTGGCTCAACACTGGCCAACATTTCCTATGGGGGAATACACATTTACCTGCATATATAGCAGGCTATACAGGCATGTCACAGCATAGAGTAACAGACACCTGTGTGAAAGTGCATAACCACAACCAATGTGAACACAGACACAGCCACATATGGTAAGCTGCCATAATATTACAGTATATGGACTATCTGTTCAACACCATCCTCATATGTGCCAGTGACACACTAACCCTAC
Organism: Protopterus annectens; assembly: GCF_019279795.1. NCBI lineage: Eukaryota > Metazoa > Chordata > Ceratodontiformes > Protopteridae > Protopterus > Protopterus annectens. Next base: position 802,182,156 of record NC_056741.1, read on the forward strand.
ATATACTGGCCCACTACACAGTGTAGTCCGATGCCTGTCTCTGGTATGGCACATGTGGGTGTTTAGCCCTAAAAACATGTAAGCATACAGTGGAGCAGCATGTAACATCAGATAGACCAGGACCAAGAACAATGATATCTACCACAGTCTGTACACAGGCCAAGGCACATATTAACAATACACACACTGTCGACAATCACCATAAGTACACAGACCCCAGTACTGTACACACAACCACAGAATGTCCAGGATAGGTCATCAAATATAACTCCTACAATACATAACATGTGTAGCAGTCTGATATCTCACTGGCTTATTATCTGATATGATGTCACTAAATATGGCCTACGGCACATATGCACCTTTTACTGAATGACATATGTACAAAGGGTGACAGAGTTGTGGCTGGAGGCACAAACACAGGGCCAGTATTGACATCTTGCTGTGATAACCTCATACATTTACTGTTGTAACAGGGTTTGTTGCAACATATGTCCTATAAGGGATATGAAGTCAGTAACTCTCATGGCTGTCACCATCTACAGACTGCAATCCTCACACTACCTTCTGCAGTTGACAGATAGGTGCTGTGTGGGTAACACATGAAACAAAAGGCACCACATGCTGCCCAGTCTGCAGACGACCGTCCAGATGGGGGTTTCCTCATAAACATATCACTGACATGACAGGTATTAAAACATGTAGGATAGCCATATCCACACACACCCTGTTAAACCAACATTACTCCAAATGCAGTATAGCAGCACTTACAGTTTGTAGTCAGGTCAGGCACATCCCCCTCCTGTGTGTTGGGCTGTTTCCACAGTGTATGTTGTTAGAGGTAAATACCCAATCCATCTGTGATGCTGTTTGCCAAACAACAGATCAAGTTCCTGCTCACAGTGAATAAAAAGGCCCAACACCAACATGATGTTCCTAGACATTGGAGTGTGTTACCATGCAATTATCTATGGGAATGTTATCACAGCTGTTCCACATGCAATCAGCTAGGGGAGGGCTGCAATTCATGCAGAGGCCATCAGCAGATCATGAGCATCACTTAAAATACACATGCTACTGCCTAAGCAAAGCTGGTGTAAGTCTCCACATTCACCAGAGAGGGAGTGAGAGAGGCAGACAGAGGCAAAGATAAGTCAGGGAGGGGTGGAAGAATAGAACATAAGCATGTTTGTGTCACACATCTACCAGTACACGGTATCAAACCCCTGACAACTATGTAGTGCTATCATATGTCTATGCAGTTATTAGATGTACCACATAGGTTACATGTTGAGGAGCCCTCCAAACTTATATGTGATGGTGAGTGACATCAGCAACAGTGATATGGTAGCTATACGGTAGGTGTAGCACATGTGGCTGTCCCCATGAACAGGTGTCAGCGTCAACACAGCTACACTCTCACAGGAATGCACACACATTGATACACTTGGCAGGGCCAGGAATACAACTCATCACTAGTGAGATTGCCACAACACAGTACTGTGCAGGTATCACATGCACCACAGGGGTCATATGGAGGTTATATGGGCAAAGGGTATGTGGAGGTGTCTGACATCAGGCAGCATGCTTCAGTATGCCAATGGGGGTTGTAGTGAGTGTGAATGTGGTCATAAGCATCGTACAACACACACACAGAGACAGGCTGCCAGTACTGACATGCATGGGTGCATTGCTTCACAGGTGTGTAGTGGTCAACTGTTCCAGATGGCTATACAAAGCTATGTAATTGGTAGGCCTTGGCATCAGGCCACATGACAATGGTCTGCAGTGTGGCTCGGAGGTGTAGTGTCTGGATTTGCCCACACAGGGGGATACTGTATTCACCCTCCAGTCACCTGGGTAACTATTGCGTGTGGCCAATGCTGTGCATTGCTTGCTATGTATGTGTTCCTTAGTCCATGACATGGACAGTGTCTGGGATGTGCGCAACTCCCACATGCATGTACAGTGACATGTGGAACTGTACCTGGGGTGTCTGGCCCATGTTGTATATACAGATTGTTATCATCAGATGTGCCAGTCCTGGCCTCATGTGGCGGGAACTTTTAATTTAGTATTCTCTGGTGTCAGTGGCATCTGTCCATAGAGGGCATGTTTTTCAGGCATGGTTTGTCCTTTGTGGTTCACATTTGATGGCACCACAGGTGTTGCAGGTGTCCAGTGGGGAACATAGGAAAGGTGCACTGTCAGCATGTAAGTGTCTATTGGACTGATGGACAGGGTGCCATGCCCTCTGTAGCCCACTGCAATAACACCATGATAACTATCAGTGGGCAATATGCAAGGTACTACCAACATAGCAGCTGTTGCCTAGGCAAGTGTGTGTGTGTGTGTGTGTGTGTGTGTGTGTGTGTGTGTGTGTGTGTGTGTGTGTGTATGAAACATGGATTGAGAATGTTTTCTGGGTAATACAAAGGTTGCTAACTTTGTTCACCTGGCCTTGATGTCACATGTAGGGGTATGTATTTGCAGCCCAGCCTCCCAGCTATTTCACATCTGTTATCCCTGTACAGTGGACATTGTGATGTTTACTAGGGCCAACATATAAGAAATTTGCAAAACCCACTCCATATTGAGTCCAGTTTTTACACACTCCACACAGGATGCAAATGACACACACACACACACACACACACACACACACACACACACACACACACACACACACACACACACACACCTGGCATTTCTCAGATTAGAACTCCTACCTAACTAGTTTACTATACTACAGCACTACGCAGTTATAGGATGCGCCATGGAGATTGCTGGTGTACTCCTTCCCCAAAGGTGTATTTCACAATGAATGACATCAGCAGGATTACCAAAGTAGTGCATTTGATTTGTAGTGAGTGTGACTAAACTAAAATGCATTGCTCCCTACACAGACATACACATAAACATCCACAACTGCCATTTGTGGGAATAGAATCCCCCCACCAGAGTTCTATATCACACTATAGCATGCAGTTGTTATAGGACACACCATGGGGATTACTAGAGTACTCCTTTCCCAAAGGTGTATTTCACAGTAAATGACATCAGCAGGATTGCCAAAGTAATGCATTTGACGTGTAGTGAGTGTGACTAGCCTAAAATGCATTGCTCCCTATGCAGACATACACAAAAATATCCACAACTGCCATGTGTGGGAATAGTAACCCTACCAGAGTTCTATATCATACTACAGCATACAGCTGTTGTAGGACACACCACTGGGATTACTGGAGCATGTCTTCCCCAAAGGTGTATTTCACAGTAAGTGACATCGGCAGGATTGCCAATGTAGAGCATTTGAATTGTAGTGAGTGCGGCTAGCCTAAAATGCATTGACCCCTACACGGACAAAGACATCCACAACTACAATGTGTGGGAATAGAAACCCTACCAGAGTTCTATATCACACTATAGCATGAAGCTGTTATAGGACATGCCACTGGGATTACTGGAGTACTCCTTCCCCAAAGGTGTATTTCACAGTGAATGACATCAGCAGGATTGCAAAAGTAGGGCATTTGAATTGTAGCGAGTGTGACTAGCCTAAAATGCATTGCTCCCTACACAGATACACAGGAAAACATCCACAACTGCCATGTGTTGGAATAGAACTCCTACCAGAGCTCTATATCACATTACAGCATTAAGCTGTTATAGGACACACCACAGGGATTATTGGTGTACTCTTTCTCCAAAGGTGTATTTCACAGTGAATGACATCAGCAGGATTGCCAAAGTAGGGTGTTTGAATTGTAGTGAGTGTAACTAGCATAAAATGCATTGCTCCCTACACAAACATAGTAACACACAGAAACATCCACAACTGCCATGTGTGGGAATCGAGTCCCTACCAGAGTCCTATATCACACTACAGCATGAAGCTGTTATAGTACGCACCATGAGGATTACTGGAATGCATTTTCCCCAAAGGTGTATTTCACAGTGAATGATAGGGCATTTGAATTATACTGAGTGCAACTAGCATAAAATGCATTGCTCCTTACACAGACATAATAACACACAAAAGCATCCACAACTGCCATGTGTGGGAATAGAACCCCTGCCAGCATCCTATATCACACTAGAGCATGAAGCTGTTCACGCCACTTGGATTACTGGAGTACTTGCTCCTGAAAGGTGTATTTCACAGTGAATGACTTCAGCAGGATTGCCGAAGTAGGGCATTTAAATTGTAGTGAGTGTAACTAGCATAAATACATTGCTCCCTACACAGACAGAAACACACACACAGTTGCCATGTCTGGGATTAGAACTCCTACCTAACTAATTTATCAAACTACAGCAGTACGCAGTTATAGGTTACACCACAGAGATTACTGGGCTACACCTTTCCAAAAGGTGTATTTCACAGTGTATGACATCAGCAGCCTTGCCAAAGTAGGGCATTTGAATTGTAGTGAGTGTGACTAGCCTAAAAAGCGTTGTTCTCTCACACAGACAGAGACACACACACACACACACACACACACACACACACACACACACACACACACACACACACACACAGTTGCCATGTCTGGAATTAGAACTCCTACCTTACGAGTTTATCACATTACAGCAGTAAGCAGTTATAGGACGTGCCACGGAGATTAGCAGGCTGCAGCTTTCCAAAAGGTGTATTTTACAGTGTATGACATCAGCAGCCTTGCCAAAGTAGGTCCTTTGAATTGTAGTGAGTGTGACTAGCATAAAAAGCATTGCTCTCTATACAGACAAAGACACACAGTTGCCATGTCTGGAATTAGAACTCCTACCTAACTAGTTTATTACACTACAGCAGTACACAGTTGTATGACACACCATGGAGATTACTGGGCTACAGTTTTCTGAAAGGTGTATTTCACGGTGAATGACATCAGCATCCTTGCCAAAGTAGGGCATTTGAATTGTAGTGAGTGCAACTAGCATAAAATGCATTGCTCCTTACAGAGACATAATAACACACAAAAGCATCCACAACTGCCATGTGTGGGAATAGAACCCCTGCCAGCATCCTATATCACACTACAGCATGAAGCTGTTCACGCCACTTGGATTACTGGAGTACTTGCTCCTGAAAGGTGTATTTCACAGTGAATGACTTCAGCAGGATTGCCAGTAGGGCATTTGAATTGTATTGAGTGTAACTAGCATAAAATGCATTGCTCCCTACACAGACAGAAACACACACACAGTTGTCATGTTTGGGATTAGAACTCCTACCTAATTAATTTATCACACTACAGCTGTATGCAGTTATAGGATACACCACAGAGATTACTCAGCTACACCTTTCTGAAAGGTGTATTTCACAGTGTATGACATCAGCAGCCTTGCCAAAGTAGGGCATTTGAATTGTAGTGAGTGTGACTAGCCTAAAAAGCATTGTTCTCTACACAGACAGAGACACACACACACACACACACACACACACACACACACACACACACAGTTGCCATGTCTGGAATTAGAACTCCTACCTTACGAGTTTATCACACTTCAGTAGTATGCAGTTATAGGATGCCCACGGAGATTAGCAGGCTGCAGCTTTCCAAAAGGTGTATTTTACAGTGTATGACATCAGCAGCCTTGACAAAGTAGGGCCTTTGAATCGTATTGAGTGTGACTAGCATAAAAAGCATTGCTTTCTACACAGACAGAGACACACACACAGTTTCCATGTCTGGAATTAGAACTCCTACCTAACTAGCTTATTACACTACAGCAGTACACAATTGTATGACACACCATGGAGATTACTGGGCTACAGTTTCTGAAAGGTGTATTTCACAGTGAATGACATCAGCATCCTTGCCAAAGTAGGGCATTTGAATTGTAGTGAGTGCAACTATCATAAAATGCATTGCTCCTTACACAGACATAATAACACACAAAAGCATCCACAACTGCCATGTGTGGGAATAAACCCCCTGCCAGCATCCTATATCACACTACAGCATGAAGCTGTTCACGCCACTTGGATTACTGGAGTACTTGCTCCTGAAAGGTGTATTTCACAGTGAATGACTTCAGCAGGATTGCAAGTAGGACATTCAAATTGTAGTGAGTATAACTAGCATAAAATGCATTGCTCCCTACACAGACAGAAACACACACACAGTTGTCATGTTTGGGATTAGAACTCCTACCTAACTAGTTTATCACACTACAACAGTACAGTTATAGGATACACCACAGAGATTACTCAGCTACACCTTACTGAAAGGTGTGTTTCACAGTGTATGACATCAGCAGCCTTGCCAAAGTAGGGCATTTGAATTGTAGTGAGTGTGACTAGCCTAAAAACATTGTTCTCTACACAGACAGACACACACACACACACACACACACACACACACACACACACACACAATTGCCATGTCTGGGATTTGAACTCCTACACGAGTTTATCACACTACAGCAGTGCAGTTATAGGACGTACACGGAGATTAGCAGGCTGCAGCTTTCCAAAAGGTGTATTTTACAGTGTATGACATCAGCAGCCTTGCCAAAGTAGGTCATTTGAATTGTAGTGAGTGTGACTAGCATAAAAAGCATTGCTCTCTATACAGACAAAGACACACAGTTGCCATGTCTGGAATTAGAACTCCTACCTAACTAGTTTATTACACTACAGCAGTACACAGTTGTATGACACACCATGGAGATTACTGGGCTACAGTTTTCTGAAAGGTGTATTTCACAGTGAATGACATCAGCATCCTTGCCAAAGTAGGGCATTTGAATTGTAGTGAGTGCAACTAGCATAAAATGCATTGCTCCTTACAGAGACATAATAACACACAAAAGCATCCACAACTGCCATGTGTGGGAATAGAACCCCTGCCAGCATCCTATATCACACTACAGCATGAAGCTGTTCACGCCACTTGGATTACTGGAGTACTTGCTCCTGAAAGGTGTATTTCACAGTGAATGACTTCAGCAGGATTGCCGAAGTAGGGCATTTAAATTGTAGTGAGTGTAACTAGCATAAAATGCATTGCTCCCTACACAGACAGAAACACACACACAGTTGCCATGTCTGGGATTAGAACTCCTACCTAACTAATTTATCAAACTACAGCAGTACGCAATTATAGGTTACACCACAGAGATTACTCAGCTACACCTTTCTGAAAGGTGTATTTCACAGTGTATGACATCAGCAGCCTTGCCAAAGTAGGGCATTTGAATTGTAGTGAGTGTGACTAGCCTAAAAAGCATTGTTCTCTACACAGACAGAGACACACACACACACACACACACACACACACACACACACACACAGTTGCCATGTCTGGAATTAGAACTCCTACCTTACTAGTTTATCACACTACAGCAGTAAGCAGTTATAGGTCATGCCACGGAGATTAGCAGGCTACAGCTTTCCAAAAGGTGTATTTTACAGTGTATGACATCAGCAGCCTTGCCAAAGTAGGTCCTTTGAATTGTAGTGAGTGTGACTAGCATAAAAAGCATTGCTCTCTATACAGACAAAGACACACACACAGTTGCCATGTCTGGAATTAGAACTCCTACCTAACTAGTTTATTACACTACAGCAGTACACAGTTGTATGACACACCATGGAGATTACTGGGCTACAGTTTTCTGAAAGGTGTATTTCACAGTGAATGACATCAGCATCCTTGCCAAAGTAGGGCATTTGAATTGTAGTGAGTGCAACTAGCATAAAATGCATTGCTCCTTACAGAGACATAATAACACACAAAAGCATCCACAACTGCCATGTGTGGGAATAGAACCCCTGCCAGCATCCTATATCACACTACAGCATGAAGCTGTTCACGCCACTTGGATTACTGGAGTACTTGCTCCTGAAAGGTGTATTTCACAGTGAATAACATCAGCAGGGTTGCCAAAGTAGGACATTCAAATTGTAGTGAGTGTAACTAGCATAAAATGGATTGCTCCATACACAGAAAGAAACACACACACACACATAGTTGCCATGTCTGTGATTAGAACTCCTACCTAACTAGTTTATCAAACTACAGCAGTACGCAATTATAGGTTACACCACAGAGATTACTCAGCTACACCTTTCTGAAAGATGTATTTCACAGTGTATGACATCAGCAGCCTTGCCAAAGTAGGGCATTTGAATTGTAGTGAGTGTGACTAGCCTAAAAAGCATTGTTCTCTACACAGACAGAGACACACACACACACACACACACACACACACACACACACACACACACACACACACACACAGTTGCCATGTCTGGAATTAGAACTCCTACCTTACGAGTTTATCACACTACAGCAGTACGCAGTTATAGGACGTGCCACGGAGATTAGCAGGCTGCAGCTTTCCAAAAGGTGTATTTTACAGTGTATGACATCAGCAGCCTTGCCAAAGTAGGTCCTTTGAATTGTAGTGAGTGTGACTAGCATAAAAAGCATTGCTCTCTATACAGACAAAGACACACACACAGTTGCCATGTCTGGAATTAGAACTCCTACCTAACTAGTTTATTACACTACAGCAGTACACAGTTGTATGACACACCATGGAGATTACTGGGCTACAGTTTTCTGAAAGGTGTATTTCACAGTGAATGACATCAGCATCCTTGCCAAAGTAGGGCATTTGAATTGTAGTGAGTGCAACTAGCATAAAATGCATTGCTCCTTACAGAGACATAATAACACACAAAAGCATCCACAACTGCCATGTGTGGGAATAGAACCCCTGCCAGCATCCTATATCACACTACAGCATGAAGCTGTTATAGGACACGCCACTGGGATTACTGGAGTACTTGCTCCTGAAAGGTGTATTTCACAGTGAATGACCTCAGCAGGATTGCTGAAGTAGGGCATTTAAATTGTAGTGAGTGTAACTAGCATAAAATGCATTGCTCCCTACACAGACAGAAACACACATACACAGTTGCCATGTCTGGGATTAGAACTCCTACCTAACTAATTTATCAAACTACAGCAGTACGCAGTTATAGGTTACACCATAGAGATTACTGGGCTACACATTTCCGAAAGGTGTATTTCACAGTGTATGACATCAGCAGCCTTGCCAAAGTAGAGCATTTGAATTGTAGTGAGTGTGACTAGCCTAAAAAGCATTGCTCTCTACACAGACAGAGACACTCACACACACAGTTGTCATGTGTGGGATTAGACCTCCTACCTAACTAGTTTACCACACTACAGTAGTACACAGTTATAGGACACACAACAGAGATTACTGAGCTACAGCTTTCCGCAAGGTGTATTTCACAGTGTATGACATCAGCAGCCTTGCCAATGTAGGGCAGTTGAATTGTAGTGAGTGTGACTAGCCTAAAATGCATTGTTCTCTACACACACACACACACACACACACACACACACACACACACACAGTTGCCATGTCTGGAATTAGAACTCCTACCTAACTAGTTTATCACACTACAGCAGTAAGCAGTTATAGGGCACACCACAGAGATTACTGAGCTACAGCTTTCTGCAAGATGTATTTCCCAGTGTATGACATCAGCAGCCTTGCCAAAGTAGGGCAGATGAATTGTAGTGAGTGTGACTAACCTAAAAAGCATTGCTCTCTACACAGACACACAAACACACAGTTGTCATGTCTGGAATTAGAACTCCTACCTAACTAGTTTATCACACTACAGCAGTATGCAGTTATAGGACGTGCCACAGAGATTAGCAGGCTACAGCTTTCCAAAAGGTGTATTTTACAGTGTATGACATCAGCAGTCTTGCCAAAGTAGGTCCTTTGAATTGTAGTGAGTGTGACTAGCATAAAAAGCATTGCTCTCTATACAGACAAAGACACACACACAGTTGCCATGTCTGGAATTAGAACTCCTACCTAACTAGTTTATTACACTACAGCAGTACACAGTTGTAGGACACACCATGGAGATTACTGGGCTACAGATTTATGAAAGGTGTATTTCACAGTGAATGACATCAGCAAGCTTGCCAAAGTAGGGCATTTGAATTGTAGTGAGTGTGACTAGCCTAAAAAAGCACTGCTCTCTTCACAGACACAAACACACACACACACACACACACACACACACACACACACACACACACACAAAGTTGCCATGTCTGGGATTAGAACTCCTACCTAATTATTTTATCACACTACAGCAGTGCACAGTTATAGGATGCACCATGGAGATTAGGGGACTACAGTTTTCCAAAATGTGTATTTCACAGTGTATGACATCAACAGCCTTGCCAAAGTAGGGCATTTGAATTGTAGTAAGTGTGACTAGCCTAAAATGCATTGCGCTCTACACAAACAGAGACACACACACACACTCACACACACACACACACACACACACACACACACACACACACACACACACACACTTGTCATGTCTGGGATTAGAAGTCCTACCTAATTAGTTTATCACACTACAGCAGTACGCAGTTATGGGACGTGCCACAGAGATTACTGGGCTACACCATTCCCAAGGATGTATTTCAAAGTGGATGACCTCAGCAGGCTTGTCATAGTAGGGCTATGGGGAGGGCAGTTTGTGTGCATGGGCCAGAACCCATTCATCTAGAGCTTGACACACCACATGCGGTCACACTCAGGGTTATATTACACAGGTACACGTATACAGCTGCTAGATTACTACTTTCTTGTACAATCATGTTGCACAGCTAGCATTTGCACCACATAGTCTGTAATGCTGACAGATACCGGGAGCTAATTTCTACAGTGAGTGACACCTGAACCTCATGTGGTTGTAGCCATTTGGCTGTGTGCTGGGTGGGACAGGCTTAATAATGGATGGCTCCTTCTCACAGTCACTCTCTTCCACACATCTATGTACGTCTACTTTTGGCTTATTATAGTGTGTTGTCCTTGGATATATGCCTGTATTCCTATCCACTGTGTGTGCAAAGCATGATTGGTGCATAATGAGGTGTGTCTGCACTAACATCTGCAACTGCCAGATATGTCTGGTCCACTGTTGTTTGCAGACATGGGCTTCATTTGTTTAAGTGTGTGAGCATGCCCAGTATGACCTTTCAGTATGTTGTTATCTGACATTGCCTTTATTTCTCTAAGTGTGCGAGCATGCCCAGTATGCCCTTCTGTATTGAATGTGTGGATCAATTCCAGGTTGTTTGTACTCCAGTGCAGACCTTTGTGCTGTACGCCTACAGGTATCAAACTGTTTCTGCAAGCTATCCGTCGATGATTTTGGCAATATGGGGACAAACTGTGCAGGTGATAGTGTGTACTGTAGGTGATTGTGTCTGTGCTGCTTCAGCTGCATGGTGCTGCTGTTAGCAGAGATATTCAGACATGTGTACTGTTATATACAGTGATGTTTTCTGTACTTATGTACTGTCATGTGGACATTCTTTCTCACAGTGATGTCTTGGGGGACAAGGGTGACTGCAGCTGCCTCCGGTTTTGTGGGCAGACACCTACGTATTTATGGTAAGTTATGCCATTCTGAAAGGGGAGTTGCAGACACTTGCTGCTAGGTCTGTGTATCTGGTTCAACATCTTGGTACAGTGCTGGCAGAGGATCCCATACTTGTACACCCATCAACATGACAATATGGGCTTATCTTGCTGTGGCAATGCCTCGCAGCTGTACAAATTCACACAGGTTACCCAGAGGCAGGGACCATGGGTCAGGATAGTATCCCTATTGTGGTGTATGGGCATGTGTGTATCTACCCATGTGTGTGTTTGCAGCCAGGGATAGTGTGTGCACACAGCTTGGTGTCAGACTCTGCACATTCCATGCTGCCCATGCTTCCACCCCCCTGTTATTCCAACCTCTTCCATACATTATGCATACATTCTCTGATACTTTCCATAAGGGTATCACCCCATCACATGTGTGTGTTAGTTTTGGTCCACAATTCATGCAGTGGGTCATGGTGGACATGTTACTGTGGTTTGTCCACATGGCCTTGCATATGGCGTATGTGGAGTGTGTTATGTTGTTATTTGGGTGTCCATGACATAACATGCATTGGCAGTACGTGTGAGACACAGGCCTTTGGCAGAGGTCTGTGGGGCATAAGGTGTTGCTGCAGGCCAGATGTGGCAGTCCGTTGAATTCTGTCAGTCCTACAGTCTCAGACCACCATACAGTATCTTCCCCTGGGGTGACAGTGTAGGTGTGATAGATGTTCATGCCAATACCTTCTATCAGTCTTGATCAGGTGGTGTGGATGCTAGCAGGGTGATACCCCCAGCTAGGGACACATCTGCAACTGCATGCTGCATTCTTCTGCTATTGCCATATACAGGTGGGGTCATACTGTACTCATTCCCCACAGCAGGGATATGACCAGAGAGGTACCTGTGGGTGATGTTTGCATGAACTGGGTGCATGTGTGCTATGGACACTACTTGCATCTGACACACAGATATGCATGGGGCATTCCAGTTATGCTGGCATGTGCAGGTACATCGGCTGTTTTCCGATATATCAGTCCTACCTCCTTTGTGATCTGCAAGTGCACGGCTATCCCCTACTACAGGACCAGTTACTGTGATGCATACACATATGTACAATTCCAAGGGTGTCTCCATTTCACAGTGACACAATATATACTGTATGTCTGAGGTACTTTCCCCTGTGTAGTGCTTGTATATCTAGCCCAACAGCCATGCCATGTCAGTCTTTCAGATTGTGACACATATTACCACCATACATTTACAATCGCTTACTGCTAGCATATGTTATACAGGTAGGGATTGTCTTTGGAACTGCAGTTGTGAGGGCTTGTCCCTGTCATCATCAGTAGTGGGCAATGGCCCCCAGGTCTTACCTAAACATGCATACACACTGACCACTCTCACACAATATGAAACACACACCATCCTAACACACACAGACCTGAATATTGTGCAAATGCTACAACCTATCCTGCTACCTTGGCCACCTCTGGGCATCTGTGCTCCACTTGTATTATACTTACTCATACATGTTACTACATTTCTACACAGGATTGGGGGGCACACCTGACTGTTACTACATTTCTACACTGGATTGGGGGAAGGGGCACACCTGACTGTTTTTACATGTCTACAGAGGATTGGGGGGCACACCTGACTGCTACTGCATTTCTATGCTGCATTGGGGGTAGGGGCACACCTGACTGTTTCTACATGTCTACATGGAGAATGGGGGGGCACATCTGTTACTACATTTCTACATAGGGTTGTGTGGGGACACACCTGGCTGTTTTTACATTTCTGTACAGGATGGGGGGCACACCTGACTGTTACTACATTTCTACACAGGATTGGGGGGGCACATTTGACTGTTACTACATTTCTACACAGGATTGGGGGGCACACCTGACTGTTACTACATTTCTGCACAGGATTGGGGAGGACACACCAGACTGTTTCTACATTTCTACACATGATTTGGGGGGCACACCTTACTGTTTCTACATGTCTACATAGGATGGGGTGGTGCACTTGACACTTGTACAGATTTGCTATGACTGTACTGGTATGTCAGGTACTCCATTTCATTCTGTATTCTAACCTATCATGCTGACTAGAGGCATATCAGTGTACTACAGGTCTTAGCTTTGGTTGATCTACATATTAGTGTCTGACTTCCTACCCTTCAGAACTAACATCCACCTGCCTGACCTGCTGTAATCTGTCTGTGTATGCCTGGAGGGGAGGTTATCCATAGGCATCATTCAGAGGCCATAGCACAGCCTCTATTTGTGTTTGTCTACACCCGTCCTGCTGGCTGAGACTGTTGTTGGGTATGTGAACCTCCCTGACTGGCATATGTAAGTCATATGGACACACATGTCACCCAGCACATTTCCTGCAGTGGGTTTTGTCACCCTGTGTAGTACTGGCTACTATGGTGACTCTAGTATTTGTTACAGGTGTCATGGTGCCACTATAGGTGTCTACTATCTGCTGGCATACCATTCAGCCACTCAATTCCCTTGCACGCTCACATCCATACCATAGATACAGGTAACGACACATTCTACTCCATTCGGCAATTGGTAGGTTGATTGACTAACCTTGTGGTTGTGCCAGTAGTGAGGATGGTGCTGGAGAGCTGCCTATGTCAGATGCACATAGTATACTCCCTATACATGGTTGAGCACAGGTAGTGTCATGTTTGGCATCCCTTTTACTGTATGTGTGAGTCAGAGAGAGGTGCATTCCCTGGGTCCCTACTGTGTCAGTATATGTGCTATGTGTTGCCTCTTTACCAAGGCTGGGGCATACTGGGCACGCCTTCATCTGCCTACTAGGGCAGGCACAGGTTGTTCCTCCTCTGAGTCACTCTGTGCCTGTGCAGGCCTTGGCATTGGTGGGGGACTGTGTGGCCCTGACCCGTGCTGTTCCTGCTGCAGCTGTTTCCACAGGATCATATTGTGCAGCATGTAACATACCATAACAATTTGAGTACATGTAGTTGGTGAGTACTGCAAGGCTCCACCGGATGTGTCCAGGCACTGGAACCATGACTTGAGCATCCCGAACACACGCTCTATTATAAGTCTGGTCTATGCATGTGCCTCATTATGGCGCTCTTGTTTGGGTGTGTGTGCATTTCTGATGGGTGTCATCAGCCACGACTCCAGTGCGTAATCAGCAACCCCCACTAGGTGACCGTAAGGGATGTCCCCATTGGCAAATCTCTGGCACAGCTGTGTCAGATGCCAGATGTGGGAATTATGATAGCTTCCAGGGCAGCCAGCACACACATTCATTATGATGCCCTGGGCATCACACACGACCTGGCAGTTGATGGAGGGGAGGCCCTTGCGGTTGATGTAGACCCTACCCTGATCACCGGGTGGTGCTTTGATGCATATGTGCATGCAGTCTATAGCACCCACTACCTCAGGATATTCTGCTATTTGTGGGAAAGACGCATTCTGCTGGCCAACACCTCACGGGTGTTGAGGAAATATACGTGCTCACCAGCATGTGCTGACATGGCATCCAGGAACTGGTAGAATACTCTAGATGCTGATGCCTGTGAGATCCCCATGATATCCCCAGTTGAGCTTTGGGAGGTACCTATGGCTAATATTCCTAGCCCTACATATACCTTGGTATCCACTGGGATGGGTTCCCTTCTGTCAGTTCAGTGTGTCAGGCGTGGTCGGCACAACTCACCAATTTGCTGTAGGAGGTCCCTGTCCACCTTATAGCACTCCACTATCTCCAGCTAATGTAGCCCCTGGTAGGCTACCCTGGGTCTGTACACTTTTCTCCGTCTCCTCACTATGGGTTTGTCGACAGCATTCACATCCTCACCACCCTCAGCCTCTTCCACATGTTGTATGATGCCTGCTGCAGCCCCTATCATTCCTTGTTTTGTTTGTTAAAAGTTCCCTGCTTGTATACACTGGTGCTGTAGTGTATGGGAAAAACCAGAGGGGAAGGTGTTTGCATAGTTTATAGTAATGTTCTGGGCTGGGCTGCTCTGCTGCCTGTGTAATTGGCTTATTCTGAAACATTTCACCTGCCAGCTATGCTAGTTTGCCTAGATTACCTTCCTACTACTATTTTCCCTTCCTACTGCCTTCCTGTTTAAGCCCGGGGGTGAGCCGCGCAAACACAGTGCTCAAATGTGCACAGTGCTGCTATTTCCTTGTTTACTTTGTTTTTCTCTTTAAACCCGGTGCATGGTGCGCACACCCGCTTAGGCAATGTAAAGAGTGCTAGGCATCCTCAGACACACTCCATTGCCTAGATGTGCTAACCTAGGAGCAAACCTGAGCCACAGGGCCCCAATCCACTTACAGTATGCCTGACATACCCCCCTATGATGTCAGCTCACTCCTAGGCTTTCACCAAGCTATTCCTGCTCTTACACTGTTGAGTGCTGACTAGCATGCAGGTGAAATCTGGGATTCACCATCATTCCCCTCATTTGCATAGGATTGCCTGCTAATGCATAGTTACATGTCTCACACTGAGCCTCCCCCTTAGCAACCACTATTCACTGGCCATGATGTCTTCTGCCTGCCATTGACTATAATGGCAGAATAGTGAATTTAATTAGAATGCTTATTTTAGGTTTATTTTCTTATTTTTCCCCTGATCCCATTTGCGTGCCGCTGTCCTACGCTTAAACAGCCGAGATCGGCTAAAAAAAAATAAAAGTTGATTTTTTTCAACTGTTTTCCATGCAAATGGCCTTATACTTGGTCACTGGCATGCTTTCTAAATGATATGCACCCTATATTTGGAGCTGTCATGGCTCCGTTTTGGAATTTGCAGAAATGTGCTCCGTTACTGGTGGAGTACATTTCTGCATATTACACTAGTCCTGCACAGCCGGTTTCCATTTCTTGGATCGCAAATTCACCTCATTTGCATGGATTTCTCCTACAAATGGGGTAATTTGCATACGGGGGCTAAGTCCATGCAGGACTAGTCCAGGAGTGCTCATGCACACCCCTATAGGTTATTCCTGGATTGCACGGCAGAGATATTGCCTGATGGAGCTCCTACACTAATCCTGCATGTTGTACAGGCCTTGCAGAATCCGGGGGATAGTTTAAGCAATGAAAAAAAAAAACAATCCATAGTGACATTTTTCATTATTTTTATGCAGTAGACAAACATACATGTGTGTGTGTGTGTGTGTGTGTGTGTGTGTGTGTGTGTGTGTGTGTGTACATATATATATATATATATATATATATATATATATATATATATATATTCTTTTTAACAATTATTATTCACTACATCATTATATAAATTGCTTAACACCTGCCTTCCCATAAACCTCAGTCCTTTTCCTGAAAATTATTCTGAGTATATTGCTCCCATAAACTCTATTTCTATATATTTTCAAAATAAAAGAAAAGCATTTCCAGTTTTTTATCTCCTTTACAGTATTCAGTACTGTACTTACAGGTAGTCTAGATTTTCATTTCCATTGTGTAATAATTGCTCTTGAAAGCCAATAGCATTACACTTAGCAAGTTTTTTTATTACGTCTTATTCTCACTGAAAAGCTACATAGACATGCACTCTAGCCATACAATCAAACCACAAAGTATGTTAATAAAATAAAGCAATAAAGACCGGTGCACTGTCACTATTACTCTAGATAACCTTGTTTTTAAAAATGTTATAATTTGCCAAAGTGCATATCTTTGTTTAGGTGTGCTCTCTTCTGTTTGCCCATACCATGAAACACAAATTTAGTAATATCAGTCTCTTCTGGAATAAAGAATAGCTAGTTGGACCAAATATTTCTTTCTGTATGTCTCTCTTAACCACTTACAGACATCTTCAAGTAGGACCACAGAAGTAAGTTTATTATTTTTAGATTTATTATTATTCCAATATCATCTGTGCAAATTCCCATGGCTACAGAACTCAACTTACCAATGGCAAAAGTACAGCAATGAATATAAACTATTTTATTACCCTTTTTCTTCTGAAATTGACCTGTCATTATTATATTTATCTGAAAATCTAAAATATGGATCAATTTGCTTTATTTTTTTTTTGTATCGCTCTTTTTATTATCCCAAAATATAGCCATCATTCTCATCCATTTTCAACAGTAAATCTTAACCAGGTATGAGAACAATTATATATCCTCTATTTCTGGAGCAAATATACCCCGGGATTCATGAAGCTTGCGCCAGGTGCAGGCGTAGTGTAGGTGGTATAACACCAAATATGGCCACCGAGCGATTCAGGTACAATCCCATTCCACGTGCACTACCAGCATACGCCAGATCTGTGCAGCTCTTGGCTCATGTATGCTAATCACCCCATGCGCAGTACTGCAGCATGCAAATGAAGGCACACAGTGATTCATTAAGTGGTGTAGGCGTACAGTAAGCATACAGAAATGTAAACCAAAAGAAACGGTTTACATTTTTCCAAACAGAACATCGGAGCCATGAAAGTGGACCAAACTTATGTATTACAAAGTTAACATATGCCAATGGCTAAATATACAGCCAATGGCATAACAAAACATGCACAACACATAAAAAATAACATTTAATGCCATGGCCATGGTAACGCAAAGTACAACCACAGGGCATGTGTGCGCAAATGGGAACACAAGGAAAATATATACAGATGTCCTGAAATTGCAATGTAACACAAATCATGATTTCACCATAATAGTCAATGGTATGCATACTACACCACAACAAAGCTGCAAGGGTTGCTAAGGGTTTGTGCCAGTGTTTGGCACGGTAACTATGAATTAGTAGTCAATGCCATGCAAATGAGGCAAGTAATATTGAATCGCAAATGTCCCCCCGGCCTAAGGATATAGCATACGGCACAGCGGTACAACACCGAGGAATGGTCCGGAGGTATACATGACATCAGCAGTGGGGTGTGCCACCGTAGCTGTAAGTACATTGGAGCAATGCAAATCTGGGTTGCCCATTGCTAAGCAAAGCCGCAGGATAGGGGTGTGGATGTAGGTATCACTTTGCTTAGCTGAGAGCACACATGGTGCCCGAAAGTGCATGTGTACGTGAATGACCACGTGCCTGAAACCCAGTAAGCGGACGCATGTGCCGCGCACCACAGCTCAAACAGGAAGCTTACGGGAAGACAATAAGGAAATGCCGCAGTAGGGTAATTGGCATACAACTGAGTAATTAACACCTATTAACTCACAGTGGGCCATTGATGGCAGCTAACAAGGCTGCTAGTAGCAACCTGCAGAACAGGATAGGGGAGGTGTTGGATTGCAAAGAAAAGAGAACTGTCACCGCAGAGCAAAGCAAACCTGTAGTAGATCAGCTATAGAACACATTTTGCAACACAATCCTGGTTTGGGAAAGTACAAAACAAGAAAGCAGGCTGCTGGATGCATGCCCGACAATGGGAGGGGAATCGTTAAGAAAAGTGAAGGCAAGGGCAATATGTGATCCACAGCAGCTAAATGTAATTCAGCACCAAAGGCACCATAATAGCAGTACCTGTGGTAAAACACATAAGATACCCTGCAGCTCTGATTGTACATACACACCCTATGACATCATCAGTGTTCAAAGCACAATAGTATAAAGTGTGAAGGCACCTCACACACACTCGTGTATTCCCAAACACTGCACCATCGGTGTAAACAGACGGGGAACTTTTACAATGTACTTGTTGGGAGCTGCCATAGCTGTGATTCATCACCATGTGTTGGAGACTGAAGGTGGTGTGGAGGTTGATGCTAACAACCACCTCAGGCCCCAGAGGAGGAGGAGAGTGTTCAGACCAAGGGTAACCTTCCAGGGGCTGCATGATCTGGAGATAATAGAGAATTACAGGGTGGACAGGGACATCATACAGCAAATTATTGAGCTGTGCTGGCCACGCCTCAGATCCAAGAACAACAGAGGGGAACCCATCCCAGTGGACACGAAGGTATGTGTAACCTTGAGAATACTAGCCACAGGTACCTTTCAAAGACCAACTGGAGATATCATGGGGATTTCACAGGCATCAGCATCCAGGGTACTCCACCAGTTCCTGGATGCCATGTTACCACATGCCAATGAGCATATATACTTCCCCCGAACTCAGGAGGAGTTGGCCAGCAATATGCGTCTCTTCCACCATGTGGCAGACTACCCAGAGGTACTGGGTGCAATAGACTGGATGCACATACATATCAAGTCACCACCTGGTGAGCATGGTAGGTGCTACATAAACCGCAAGGGATACCACTCCATCAACTGCCAGGTCACATGCAATGCCCAGGGCATTATCACGGATGTGTGTGCTGGCAGCCCTGAAAGCTACCATGACTCCCACATCTGGCATGCCTCACAGCTGTATCAGGTATTTGTCAGGGGGGACATCTCATATGGCCACCTTGTGGGGGATGCTAGCTATGCACTGGAGCCGTGGATGATGACTCCCATCAGAAATGCACACACACCCATGCAAGAATGCCATAATGAGGCACACGCACAAACCAGAATCATCATAGAGCATGTGTTTGGGATGCTGAAATCACGGTTCCGTTGCTTGGACATATCTGGTGGAGCCTTGCAGTACTCTCCAGGCATGTGTGCCCACATCATAATAGTATGCACCATGCTACATAATATGATCCTGCGGAAACAGCTGCAGCAGGGACATAATAGTGAAGGCCCTCACAGCCCACTGCAATTGCCAAGGGCATCACAGGCAAAGAGGGATTCAGACCACGAACACCCTGTGCCAGCCCCAGTAGGCAGATGGAGGCGTGCCCAATATGCCTATGCCTTGGCAAAGAGGGAACGTATAGCACATACACTGACAGCATAGGCCCCTACGGACTGACACACTTCTCCACCTGCACACACAGTAAAATGGATGGCACACACCCACGACCATCTGTAAATTGTTATGTATAGGTGGTCTACTGTGTGAATCCTACATAGGCAGCTCTCAACAGCTATTGGAACAAGGTAAGTCAACACCTGAACAGTAAACAAAGCTAACAGCATGTGTTGATACTGTATGTATGGGCTCATACATACATCGGTAGGTTCATGACTGATTGTCAGAGGCCATTCATCAGCCTCGGCAAAATGTGTCTGCTGTCGCCACCCCATTGATTAACTAACTGTCCCTCTGTGGAGCAAAGGCAATTGTGGGATCCATGTGTGTAACCACTGTTCCCCACCCACTCTGCAAGGATTCCCTGGTGTGTTAATGAGGAGCTCCATATAATGCAATCAGGGATGTAGTTCCAAAGCATGGGGAGTACCCATGACAGGTATCTGTCACCCCAGCATTCTCCAGTTATGGTTGTGGCAAGGTGTAGCACATTACAGTGTGTGGCTCACTGTGACATGGATTCCCATAGCTGGAGCACATCCATTAAACATTACTTGGACATACCATTAATAGGTATCATCCATATGTAAACTAACTGAGTTACACATTTGTTTGCAGTATGGAGGAACAGCCATAGTACAGTCCACATACAAAACACCATAACACTTGTACATATCCCAGATGCCTAAGTGGTAAAGCCACTGACTGTGTCGTGCATGTTCCCGGTTCCACGACCTGCAAGGGCCGTTACGTAATTCTGATGGTATGAATAATGGATGTTGGATGCAGGTCATTAGAGCATGTTTAAGCACATGTTAGCAGGTTTATGCGCCGGCAAGTGACGGTAAGCTTCATTTAAACATGACTACACTGATATGCGCAAAACAGGTCTAAGCTTTGCTGAATATCGTGCAAATCACGGTCAAAGATGGCCAGAACACGTGAAATCTGCATTATTCACCCTTGTACAAATAGTGCCTGCTCTGAGAGGTAAAACGACCACTGCCAGGAGTAGAACACGCAACCATGTACACAATCACCTACCACTAAGCTACCTGAGATTTTCCAACGGCAGGTGTGTATTGTGACAGGTTAAAACACAAAAGGGCGGAGTTCCGGAAACAGTATACACCGCCATGTGCCCAACGAAAGGTGTGTTCACTCTCTCTCTCTTTCTAGATATATATATATATATATATAGAGAGAGAGAGAGAGAGAGATAGAAAGGGTGATAGAGAGATATATGTCAATATATATGGATATACATATATCAGCAAATATATAGATAGGTTAGCAACATGTACACAACCATGGAGGTAAAAATAAATAGGATACTGCCAACTACTGAATGCTTTACATACCGACATGCGTAATCATGAGGCTTAAAGACCGAAAGACCACAGTCCCAGAACACTAGAACCGCGAGTACTATTATCACGATGTTAACGGACATTTAGTTATTGCTGCTGGTGCTGCGGTCCAGGTAGGTACTGTGTTTAAGTGTGTTTCTGATTGCTGTAGTGTATATAAGTGTGTGTTCTGAGAGCGGTGTGTGTTTCTGTGGGACTGTAATGTGTGTGTGTGTGTGTGTGTGTGTGTGTGTGTGTGTGTGTATGCTTTGTGTGTCTGTTCATGCTAACTCAGAGGTAGATTATTACAGTAGGTGTGGTCATAGCCGGCCTTAGGCATAGGGTTACCATCTGTCCCACTTTGAGAGGGACAGTCCCTCTTTGGGCAGTTGTGTCCTGACAAATAATATTAAAAAGAGCAAATGTCCTGAGATTGTAGGACATAATTATGTCCCATATTTTATGTAATAGTTGCATAAAATAATTATTTCTGTATCTAAAAGACCTAAATGTTACAAGAAACATAATAAGTAACTAAACTGCTACAAGAATAAGGTTTTATTTAGGAAAAAAGTTAAGTTCTATCCTTTGTACTGACCGTGGGTATGTGTCGGCCTCTAAAATCCGATGTGTGTCCTGCAAATGTCCCACTATGGCCATTTGAAAAGGTGGCAACCCAAGCCAAAGAGGTTCAGTCAACAACACAACTGCAATGAGTGTAAATATCTGTGACAGAAATACGAGACAGCTTTCATGTAGCAACATTTCAGTACATATCGATATATTACCAGAGGGATTGAAGGATCAACATCACCTGCATGCTATATAGGAACCAATTAACAATGGCTTAATGAATAAGCCTGCAATAACCATAGTATTAGTCTACTAAATGATAGGTCTTCAATTAGGGAAGGAGCCCTCACACACATATGGAATATGTATAAATGCAGTCCCCACAAACCTTTATCTGCTATGTACATCCACCTACATCTCCCCCACACCCAAAACAATTGCAATACAGACTGTAATAACATCACAAACATCCACTCACTCAATGACATCTGCAAAAGCCTTAACATACCTTGTGAGAGACACACTGTAATGGCACTATGTGAAATCGTTGCTGTTGTACAATGGAACAGATGCCGATGTTACAGGTTTTGTCTGCAATAGTCTCATATCAGACGGTTGAGATAACAGCTACACTCACATGTAAAACTACATCCTCTAGCCATCACACACAATCCACGGGGGACATGAAGTCAAAATATCTGTGTCTCTCCATATAGCAGTTGCAATTCATCCCAGAAAACACATCCAGGTCATCTTCCTCGAAGGTAAGGCAAAAGGACAACGCCCAGTGGAGTATTCAATTATACCCCACTGTTGCCATGTAATTGGCTAATGGAGTAGCTGCACAGCTGATGTGCATGTAATCACCTACTCTGGAACACCAATTGGTGGCAGGATACCACATGTTACTGGTATCTACGTATAAAAGGATGGCTTGCCATACATTCAAACCGTATGCACATACCATAAAACCGTTGAAACAGAAAAGGAGTAAGACAGATATTTTTGTACACTCGGACCACTAAGAAGGTATTTAGAACACTGAGTATGTTAGTGTATGTAGTGCCTGTTCTGTATTAATGAAAGTGTACGCAATGCATACAGTGGGAAAAGGCATTATGTAGTAATGTCTTGTTGAGCATAGTAACGCTTGTAGAAATTGTGTGTACTGCTGTGGGCCCCAAGGTAAACACCTCATACACCCCAAGGGATGCTACATAAGGGATTTAAACACAACAATTCCACCCCAGCCACTGTCAGTGGCAGGGTTTGTCCAACAAGTACGTGCCATAACAGGGGATAGTATATGTCGATATACTGTAACAGTAGGCATATGTATGGGCGTATAACTGAGAATAACATGTCTAAGGTGGTCCTGCTGTGCAATTATGCTTTGCATTATGGGATATTGTTGCAAAAATGTGAAATGTACAGTATTGTAGGTAGATATGTCAAATATTTTACATAGCATTACTGTTATATTATGCAAACATCAGGTATGTCTACTGGCATGTACAATACACAATAACAAGAGACATATGGCTTGTAGTCACCAGACAGTGTAACAGCATGATAGCAATTGAAATGGAAGAGCTACTCAATTATCCATGCACAATGGACATTTATTAGCTTCATAGGTTCATAGTTAGGTACTATGCTGTCTGGCCAAGTCTATTCGTAAGCCCAACTACAGTGTTTTCACTTGCGGCACCTCCCTAGGTTAGTGTCTTGTGCCTGTGAACAGCAGAGCCATTTGTTTCCTGCACCTGTGTGCAGTAGAGCCACTGCAGTGATCCCTGGCGTACATGTCTGTCTCCCATCCACCCATCGAGGTATCTCTTGAAGAGTACTAGTGAGGGTCCCTGCCTGATGTACATAGAAATCATATTCCAAAGCATGGTGAGTGTCCGGTTCAGGAATGTATCCCTCCAGCATGTCCTAGCCATCGTTGCATTTGGGTACATATCCTAAAGCATGTTGCTATCAGTGGCTTTTGCTTATGTTGCTTATGTGGAGCATATCCATCAATATTGTTGTGGACATGGGCCTTGTATGTTCAGCAGAGATCACCTCTGAGTATGCAGTATGCAAATGAATACAGTTGGGGTTTCTGTAGCTGTGCTGCATACGTCATCCTTCGGAGGTCAGTAATCCTCTTGGTGTGTTAATGCTGTGGTATTCAAAGCCATTGCTGTTGTTTTGTATGGTGCACCCCAAATGGTGTGTTGTACCCTTGAACGTGTTTCATAAGTCAGGAGTAGAGAGGTACAATGGCTGCCTTTGTTCCAGCTACAAACCCATTACAGATTAGGGTGGCCATGTAGAAGGATATCCATGCCACCTTGGCAATATGGTTATCAAAGGAGTGGGTGCTATATACTTGTGTTCTAAGAACCCTTATAATGCCTTATGTATGTAGGGGACTACCACCTATGTGATAGTCAGTGGGTGATTGGTGTAATCTAAAGGGGATGTCTGTGCACCTTGTGGCATGCAGCTTGAGGCCATGTTATCGACACCAGGTATCCGTCACAGTGACACCCTTATGGAGGGTGTCTGTATCAGCTGGTGAATTAACCATGGCCCCTAGTTTGCAATCATCTGCAAACCTATTCAGGGAAAGTCCTTCTATGCTAGCCTGTATCTCAAAGAAGCATATACCGAACATGAGGGGCCCTATGACCGAGGACTGGGGTACGCCAATTGTAACTGAATTACAGTAGGAACTAGGGTATGCTACCCTCACTGTGTGGGTCCTGTCCATGAGCCACTTTGCATAACATCTCGTGACGTAGGGGTTGATGTGCAGGTGAATGTGTATGTTGACAATACCAGAATGGGGAACGGTGTTGAAAGCCAATGAGAGGACAAGGTAGGCTGTGTGGACCTCCTTACCCTCATCTACTACCTTGGTAACTGTCTCAAAGGACTCCACCAGGTGTAGGAGTCATGGTCTGGCCCTAAAAAATCCAACTGGGTGGTATCAAAGGTTTGGAGGCCACCAATGTCTCTGTGAATGACTTCCATGATGATGTGCTCCATAGCCTTGCAGAACAGTCTAGTCAGGCGTATAGGGCAATAGTTCCTCTGGTCCATTGTGGTGCTACCTTTGTGGAGTGTGATAACTGTTGCTGTGTGCCATTCAGGGGCCACAATGCCTGATACAAGGCTATTAGTGAATTTGGTGCCCAAGTGGGGAGCCATGTTGTTCTGAGGTTTGTGTAAATCGCAGCCTGGGGTGTTGGATGGTCACATGGAGTCTGTGTTCCAGGCTTTAGAGAGTGCAGCTTTGAACTGTGTAGTTGTGACCGCAGGGACTCTGCATTGTTCCTGTATAGATGTGGGCCCTTTAGGGAGTGAGAAGGGTGTAAAGTTAGCACTGAACCTATCTGCCAGAATGTTGCCAATATCAGTCGGTTCTGTAATGTTCATGCCTAACTGCTGTATGTCAGAGCAGATGTGGGTATCGCCATCGAGAGTAGTGACATACCTCTATAACAATTTGTGGTAGTCCTTGGTATGAGTCACAGTAATGTTTACTAGCTAGCTTTGGAGGATGTGATAAGGGATATCAGATTTCTACTGAGGCTGACCAGGGAGCTACCCCACCCATGGGATTGTACTCCACTTTGCAACAGTCTCCTCCTTCTGTTGTACATTATGTCCATGGAAGTGGACCCCCAGAGTGGCGTCCGTTATCTGGTGGGTACCGTCATGGTTCTGCTTGGGATAGCATGATCCATACAGTCATGTAAGTGCTAATGAAGTGCAGTTGTGTATGATTCAGTGTTTGTAACTATATTGTCCATCTGCACGGGTGTCATGACATTTACTACTGCTGTCATTAGAAGCCTGAAGCTGGCTTTGTAGAAATATTGTACTGTGTTTTCCATGAAGGGTGTGGTGCTGGGATGTGGATAACAAGGGTGATTAGCATACATTCGGATCTGACCGAGGGGATAACCCCAGGTGTGGAACACCAGTCACACATGTTGGTATTGTCCAGGTCTAGGATATTGTTGACCCTGGTGGTGGTGTGGATAGGTTGATCCAGTTGATTGGAGGTTATGAATCCCAGAAAGCGTTGGCCTAATGTGGCGGTACATGAGTAAGTTTCCCAGTTAAGTGTGGGGTAGTGTCAGTCTCACATCAGTAGTTCCTGTTAGAACACTACTTTCCAGTACACCAAGAAGTGAGGGCTGTTAACCGTGGGGTATGGTGTGTAATCCATAGCAAGCTACAATTTGTATAGCAGTTATGGCCACAGTTAGTTGCACTTGGATTACCTCTGATGCATTGTGCTAAGCAACCAGCCAGGAGGTGTGTACATCCTTGTGAAATATGGACACACCTCCGCCGTGGGTGTTCCGGTCCTGGTTACATGACTGAAAGGTGTGGTCTGTGTAATAGCCTGTTAGTGCAGGAGTGCTCTCAGGAGCCTAGAAGCAGGTCCCAGTCACTGCAGAGATATTGATGTGGTTCATTATAAGGAGTGCCTCGGGTAAGTGCATTTGAGATGAAGATGTCAAGCATTGAGTAACATTACCTTCAGGTTTTGCTTGCCTGTTCCTGTTCTGGTGGTGAATGTTATTTGAACCGTATCTAAAACAGGCACTATAGAAGCAGCAAGAGCCTTAGACGTTATCCATAATCCCAGGGCCGACAGGTGCAGGTCATCTGTGCCAAAGCATCGTGTTCAGTCGACCATGTCATTCAAAGCAGACAGATACTGGATACACTTGGAATGACACCAAAAGCATAGCCAACTGCTGAAGTGAATAATTCAGTCGTTGTACTGTGTTATCAGTCTGGACGAATGCAGAATGCTTCTCAGGGCTATGGCGATACCTGCCTGGGCTACAAGATTGGAGAGCTATTGCATGTCTCTGTACATGTAGTCCGGGAAGTTACATCTCAGGGCATTCACACTAACATGGAGAATGACAGTCATGTTGTACCTGTTGAGGAGTGACCTGAGTGCATAGGTTATGTTGCGGATCCTGCTACCTGACAGCCATATGAAAGTGACTATCACCTTGTGTAGCCTGCTGTGTGGGACATCAGTGTGACCTCCTACAGAGTCACCTATGATTAGTGAGTTGGGTATGTTATATCACCCTATTGGCTGTAGTTGATGGGCACGCATGAGTCTGTGGGCTATATGTAATTGGTGTTGTGTTTGGTGATGGGGGCTGCCTGCATTTCTGCTTCAGAGTCCTCTGTTGCCTACACAGAGTAGTATTGAGAGGCTCGCAATATGTTGTAGTCTTACTATGTGTGGCCTGTGGTGGTGGAGATCTAGTGAGACTATGTGATGAATGTGGTGTGGTGCAAACATTTAACATCCCCACATGATTGTCAGGTTCAGTCTGAGTTGGAGAGAGCATTACCTCCAGCATGGCTACATATGGGCATCTCCCACAGGTTGTAGTGTTGTATGTTAGGAGGTGAGCATTGACTGTGTACATGAGACAATTGCTATATTGCCTCATGATGCCCATATTCATCATATACACAGGCGATAACACTGGGAATTGACACTTGGACATGCCTGAATATTCAACCATTTCTCACTAGATATGTGAGGTAAGTGTGTACAACAGCTGTTTTACTCTAAGCAAGCTGGAAATGTAAGTACAAACAGTGTTTACCTGTAGGAAATGAGTAGGATTGAGTGCTATAGTAATTACTAGCTCATGAAGTGCTTACATGTTCTGAACAAGTGCTGAGCATGAATAAGCAATATAGATAGGGTGTTGGATAACATAAACTCACTGCCCCCCCCAACAGGTAAACAATCACATATCCATGAAGACTACAAAGCCCCTGTAGCCATAACTATGATGGTACAAGGTGCACTCAGGCTGCATGAGACCTGTCCACATCCCTGGTTGTATCATACACAAATGGCAAAACAGTTTGCTCTACACATACACATCATGTAAAACATAGGTTCATGTCAGTCTGTGAAAACACTGAATGGTGCACACCAACAGTTTTCACAACCCACAAAGGGGAGACACCACTCATAATGGGAGGCATTGCACTATTACCCTGCTGAGTATGGTCTGAAAGTCCATGAACCTTAATCAACATATATGTTGTTAGCAGTACAGATGTAGATGACAATACGGATGATTTTACACTGCATATCATACCTGTGACAGGTCATAGGACATCATCACCCATACTGTGTTCCACCTACACTCAGTATATTAGATGTACCTTTGTATGTCACAGGACTGTTCTGCCAGTGGCCTTTTGACAGAATCAACACTACAAAGGTGTCTGAGTGACGTGCATATCACACCAGTGGCAGCTACTGTAAAACGGTTAATGTTTTGTACTCCCCCCTCATTGTAGCCCATACCACACAGACAAATAGGAGGCATCTGTGTATGTAAGTATGTTAATGGCCATGACCTAGGAGCAATAGCTGACTGAGTGTTGTGGACAACATACAGAAAGGGCTTTGTGGGTGAGGTGCGTGACATATGTGCACAATCTGACAGCTGCATATTACATTGTCACCACTAGGTTAATAACCTTGTACCCATGAACTACCACCTAGGCAGCGGTCAATATAATGGACACTGTGTGCAAGGGATGGTGCTGTGCAGTTTACCTCCCTGAGCTAGTGATGTTATCAGGCCTATTAGGTAGTCATAAGAGGCAACCCTAGTCATGACAGGGTGCCATCCATGAGCATGGAGATCATTGTACAGCCATACTCATCACTCAAGTGACCAATATCAGATCACATATCACCTTTAAGGGGTATTGGCCATGCTTGGATGGATGACACCAGCCTTCACAATCCTCATCTCCACTATGCAGCATGCTGCCTACCCTGCATAAAGACATGTCCAACACTGTGATGTTGGACATGCTACACATACATATCATAATCTGAAAAACATATGTCATGGACAGCCACCTTCCTAGTACAAGGATCGCCACATGCTGGACAGATCGCTGTGCCATACACATTACATACTCCTGCCATACTATGCAACTCTGTCCAGCAAAGCTGCACATGTCATCTCTGTCAGACATGGTGTGATGACCGCATGGTAGATGTATCATTAACTGTCTGAATCAGTTATGTGGCACTGATTCACCTGGCGGAAGGAACATGGCTATCGGATACAGCTAGAAAACCTTACATCCTATGCTCATACATGGCCCAGGGCATACACACTACTACATGATCTTGTCCATACATGCTATAGTTGATAACCATCCCAGCAAATACCATCCAGCTAGCCATTGTCCCATGTGTATCACATGTGCAACACAGACGATACGTGGCAGGATGTTGAACTGCTGTACAGTGCCGTGTAGATGTATATGGCAAAACACAGGCATGTAAAGGTTTCCGTGCGCATGTCTGCATTGTCACAGGTCATGTCCGTTAAGGCAGTGTATGTGTTGATATGTGACATATACACAGCATCAAGGTCAACAGCATTAATGTGGACACATCCAGGCATGTGCTGATAGGTAAGAACACCAGTATAGGCAAACAGGCATGCCCACAGCATTCACATAGAGTATGAGCAATGTAATGAGGTGAAACACATATATGGTGAAAATATCCAGTGCTCATCGGGTGTTACATGTGTGTGACACAAACATGTCAGTGGTATCAGTGTCATGAAGATTTGCAAAGACAACTGTTCACATGTACTAAATGTAATACACATGTATGTGCAGCTGTATCTCTGTGCATCTCTGAGATACTGTGACCTGTCTCCATCATTATGTCTTCCAGATATGCCTCGATCAAGACTGCCAGCATATAGCCGCTTGGAGGATGAGGCCCTCATACCTTACCTCCAGGATAACTATAAGGTATTGTTCAGCCATGTGCCACAGCATGCCCAGCAGCATGATGACCTGTGGCAGGAACTTTGCAGGAGGGTTAATGATGTGGGTGGCCACAACTGCACCTACCAGCAGGTGCACAGACACTGCATGGACCTGATCACACATGCAAAACAGCGTGCGAATGCAATTGCCAGGGAACAAGATGGTACAGGTGGTGGGCCACCAACCCAGCCCCCACTCAAACGTACCGAGGAGCTACTGGCCAGCCTGGGGATGCCATCAGAACAGCATCTACAAACTCTATCTGCCATCGTGGAGGTGGGTGTCTCCCAACCACCGAGCCTGGAGTTGCCTTTTAAGTCACTACTGCACATATAACTATTATATCCCATTTAGTTGCATGTGTCACTGTACAACATGCAAGGTATGTTTACACACATGCCGCATACTATAGTATGCTACCCTGTGTATGCACAAATGTGCATACTCCATAGTATATCCTATTGTACTGGCGAATGTGTTAACATGCACATTGCACCCTGTAGCTGTCATATAGTCATGGATAATGATAATACTGCTGTGTCACCTCTATATAGGTACCTCTGGCATGCCGCAGAGACAGCAGGCCATTGCAGGTGAGATAGTTATCAGTATCAGGCATGTTAATGCACAGATCTATTTGTCATGTGGCCAGTTAACACATGTACACATAATGTATGGTCCAGTCACGATATACAGGTCGCATCTTTAATCAATCACACTGGCTACCCATGTGCAATACATACAAACTAAATGAAACACCGACATGAAACCACAGAAACTGTCATTGCTAGATGTGTGGACAGCTGTGCATACAATGGTGGAGGTGTTGTTCAATGTAGGAATATGTACTGTACATTAGAACAACACATGTGGGGTACACAAACAGTACTACACAGTGAGCTGGAGTATGGGCAACCCACAGGATTCACCATTGTGTAATATGCCCCTGCAATGAGTGCACACATTGTGATGTGCCATCTGACGTGTCCATGACATGTAGTAGTCCGGCTGCAACAGTGTCTCACTATCCCATAAAACATACCCCACATACCAAACATACAACCCTTTGTCTGCATAACCCTGTGGACAGTGGAGTATCTGACATCTATGGGTGTATGTCATAAGGGACAACACAGACATGTGAGATAGACGGCCATCACAAACATTTGGCCAACACATGTTCACAAAAGCCATGGAGGATGGCCAGAGACATGTAGCAACACACAGTAGATGAGATGTGTATGTGTGTACACCCTGTTGTACATTGTCTACACATGGTCCGACTATAGCCTTTGTTGAATGATTATATAGTAGATGTGGAACACTGGACATCCTAAAAGCCTGTGCACAGCTTGTGGAGGTGTCACTTAATTCGACCACATAAGATGTGTTGAACATCATGACTGTGTCACAGCATGACAGTAGTCACCTGTACAGCATCCACATACATACACAGACACCATATCAGGCTACAGATACCATACATTTCCCTTGCTGCTGTTGGACATCACTGTCAGCCATGTGTGGTACATAAATGTCATGTGGGACATGGTGTATTGACAAGTCTGCCATGTGTGGACACGGTTGCCAGGCAGCTAAGAAATGCTAGTAGTTGTGCAGGGGTGTCATCCGTATGTCTTTCGGTGACCTGTCACACATGACACATCATGGTTTAGTGTGTATACACCTCAGTGACGTGGGCCACAATCCACAGTATTTATGTATTGTGTATGCACACAGTCATGGCTATGCACTGTGTGTGTATTCCACACTGTATAGCAATAGAGACGCCTCATGATTCCATGCAATGGTACTGTGTCTGTACTTCACACTGTATAGCAATATAGACGCTCATAATACCCTTCAATGGTCATGCACATCTGCTAAAAGTGCATTCTATTTGTAGGGCATACAGACAACACTGCAATGTGACACCATTACACCACTGTACATGTGTCAGGACACCATTGTGTCAAACATGTATGCATGTCAATGCACACATCAGCAGATTACATGTCATACTACATGTTAATGTCAAGGACATATGCCTCACATCAGCCATGTGTACTGCTAACATGTGCTGGTCCACATGGTGTATCACAGGGATGCATGCTTACTACCATGATTGTGTGAAATGCATGGCTTCTGCTATGACACATGCTTGCTGTTGTGTGCAACCCAGGGATGTATGATAGCTACCATGATTAATGTATGAGCTGCATGCCATCTGCTGTATCACATGCATGTTGCATGCCTTCTGTCAAATCACATGCATGGTGTGTGTGTGTGTGTGTGTGTGTGTGTGTGTGTGTGTGTGTGTGTGTGTGTGTGTGTGTGTGTGTGTGTCTGTGTGTCTCTATTGTAATGTAGAGTCTTTGTTTGCCTTCACAGGTGATGTAGGTGCGTTACCCTCCTGCGGTCCATCTGATGTTAGTGTCCCCACAGACTCTAGCAGTGATGATGAACATATGCTTGAGGTACAGGCAGGGTTGTCAGGGGCTGAATCTGTGCCATTGGTTGCCATTCCACCTATATCCCCCTCTTCCCCGCACGCAGTTCTCATGCCAATACATACCCCATCACCAGTGGCCATAGAGGAAGGACAGTTAGCGTGTGTTAGCTTGGAACAGGAATGCGTGGTGGCTACGGAAGATGTGTCTTCACACCATGGTGTCAGTCAAATGACTGCAGATGTGCCACACAGGCATGTGGCCAGTGCTGCTCATAGGAGGACCTCTGGCTGACATGCACCTGCAGGACAGAGCGCAGCAGCTGGTGTCACCAGACGCATGTTTCAGACTGTAATGGCAGCACAGGCACATGCTGAACAGCAGAACAGAGAAGGGCAGAGGCTTCAGAGGGCTGCTATCCATTCTTTAAACAACAACCTCCAGGCATTGGCAAATGCTCAACAGCATATAGCTGAAGTTTTGGACAGACAATTGGGTGACATGGTTGGAATCCTTGACCGTGGCATGACAATCCGTGAGCGTGAGCTGTCTGTGCTGGAACATCTGGTAGGAGTGAGGTGTAGGCCACATGGACGTATGCCAGCTACACCACCTGGTGCAGGTCTACGTGAATGAGCTACCTCACATGCCCGCTCCCATAGTGCCGGTAGCAGCAGCAGTGCAGCTGGTGCTGCGCTATCCACACCAGGACACAGCAGGCCATGTGGATGTGGCCCTGGATGGTCCCAGTGGGGACACGGATCCAGTGGACATGTGTCATCAGACAGTACCCAATCTGTACCTCTGTCTGGTAGTGCCCGTGCAACCCCTGGCAGGCACAGGTCACGTGGCCGTGGCCGGACACAGTGAGCTGTAAATCCTGGTCTGTACAATCTGGAGCTGTCAATAATACCCCTGTGTAGGCTGGACACATGGCAGAACTGTGTGCACACATACACACACACACCAGAAACATCTGTAGGGCACCGCAACACTCACATGCATAACAACCACACATGGCCAATTAGATCACAGGCCCTAACCCACACACATGATGTCATCCACTGGTGCAGCCTAGGCCCTGGGCAAACATTATCACCCTGTGCATATGATGATGCCTGTGCCGCATCCCTGTCATCCACACCATCGGTGCAGGGACATG
This sequence comes from Protopterus annectens, assembly GCF_019279795.1. Lineage (NCBI taxonomy): Eukaryota > Metazoa > Chordata > Ceratodontiformes > Protopteridae > Protopterus > Protopterus annectens. The sequence goes on from NC_056741.1 coordinate 802,215,884, forward strand.
CTCATATGGTCTGATGCACAGGGTGAACAGAATAGGGAGATAAGTGTATATTACAATTGTTGTGTACTGTTGACATGCAGCAGACATACCATGTAGTACAGGTTTAGAATGCATTGTTTTATGTTCACAGTATGTGTCTTGGTAACAACAGTAACAGCATGTTGGTAATGATGCCCTGCTTCCCTCCTTAAGGTCTAATTGTATGTGCCATTAAGTACCAGTGTTTGCAGTTTCCCATGTGTAAATGTGGAGTACTCACAGACATGTATGGCAATACCAGCATGCTATACGTAGCCTCAACCTCACTTTTAGAAAGGCTGACATTCCAAAGATGTCTACACATCTACTGATCCAGGAGCATGTGAGCTGTGTACTAAGCTACAGTGGCTAGAGACGTGACATCCATACCGGGTGACATCACAGGTACAGTTACATGGTGCGGGGGGGTTTACACAGCGGTCTAGCTGATGTCAAGGGTAGAGGCCAGTTGATAGCATGAGGCCTCACTGTGTAGCAGTAATACACATTCACATTACAGGATGAGAACACACAACTACACACAGACACACACAGACACACACACACACAGGTATTCAGACACAGTAACACGCTCACACTCATGGAGTCAACGACACTATAGCACACACACTTGATAGTGTTGAGGTGAGGACCTCTGCCTATGTGGTAATCACCATGACAGTACTGTGCACCCACATGATGCGACACAGATAATGAACATGTACAGGTAGTCAGTAATGCCTAAGACCGACGGCATCAACAGGGTAGTAGATTGCATCACCTGGAAGGGTTAGGGGTCCCATCTGTTCACTATGGTAGCATACATCCTCACTCCATGCACCAGATAGCCATACATACATACACACACACACACACACACACACTGTGGAGTCCACAATTGAATTCACCTATGTCATGCACATACAGATAGCTAACATGTGTGTGATACACACACCACCCCTGCCTATGTCTTGCTTTCTACACTGCAGTATGTACAGATCTCTACAACAGTGTACAGGGGTGTGTAACAATTGGGATGTATTCCCCACCATATGTGGCATATATGGACACACAAGCAAACACACATGGCAGTACTGTGAATCAAACACCTGCTATCTTATGATACGTCTGACAGACATGCAGCAGTATTGCCCACATTACAATGTGTACCAATGCTACCTTCGGCAATTGTGCTGCTATATATACATGGGAGGACTTAAGTGTTACAGGTGTCAAGTGATTTACAGTCAGTGACACCCTGACCGCTGTGTAGGTTGTATGTCTTCACCTTCAATTAACAGAAACATAGCTTAGTGTTTGCACATGTTATGGTAGGATGGCTTGTGACACACCTGTAAGCTGTCTTCAGCAAACATCCATCTGCAAAGTTGGCGCACAACTTTATGTACACACATCCATCCATACCTAATGTACATCTTACCGTACTGTCAGTATTTCACCATATACAGGTGTCAATGATGGGGCTGCATTGCAACTGCATGTTGTAGTAAGACACAGATGAACTGAAAACATCAGCTACTGCACATGCATGGTAGCTGAATGCACACCAGTATATGTACATGTGTGTAGGTCCTACATTCTTGTCATGTAGCCATGTTTGTATGCATTGCAATTGGTGGATATGTGTGATGACATACATGACACATGGACTGTTGTATGATATGATAGTTGTCATGGGTAACCAGTACAGAGGGAATGTTAACTCAGTCAACATTACTATCACACTTTATGTACTGTTAGCATTCAACAGTCATGGACCTACCTTCCATGTGCATGTGTGTAATTACTGTATCCACTTGTCTGTATGAGGGACAGCAAAAGCTATGCTATGTACATATGTGTTGTGTGTGTGGGGGGCATGTACATATCCACGGCAGGTACATGTATGTCATATCCGAACATGAGTGTGTTTACTGGTGTACAGCAACAGTTATCTGTTACAGCTGTATATGACCCAGGGCCCCTGTTATGTGTACAGCCAAACTGGTTATGAAGAGTGGTATCATTGCATTGCATAACATATGATGGAACCCTGTCAGTACATGGGTAGTCTGCACAGTTGCCGTAGAGCTAGGTACAGTCCACTGGTCATGAGTAACATGGTGTTGTACTAATGTATGGATGTGTGTTGCTGTTCCAAGGACATGGTGATGTCTGAGGGCTACATCCTAGAATGCGGCATTTGACACTGTAATCTGCACCTGACACATCTGTGATGGCTTTTGAGAGTGTACTGGTCAGTACATGTGAGTGCATTCATGTATGTGGGGACACTACCACCTGGAGCGGTCCGTAATGGTGTTATGGCCCACATGTCTGTATCTTAGGTATATGGTGGTAGTGTTATTGTGCACAACTGAGCCTTATGCCAGGTGTTCCTCACTGCACAGATGTCAGAATTCCCCATTGTTGGATCTAGATTGGCAGCTGTGATTACGAACGTTACACATATAGCACTGTTTTGCATACACATACAATGCAGTTGTCCTCTAGGTGTCAGGGTGTTTACCTGGTCTCAGGATATACATCTATGAATGGTACTATATGTGCGAAGTAGCCACTCCTGGCAGGATATCACCACGGGTGGTATTAGTGTGCCAGGTTTAGATTAGTACAGCTAAGGTGATGGACAGCAGCAGACGTTGTGTAGAAGACCGGTGTCAGATATATGTAGTGCAGCGTTCATGCTAACAATGATGACTATCGACACACTGTGCCCTTCCATGTTTAGAATCAGAGTGCATTCAAGACAGCCCTTCACTACAAAGTGTGTGAGCATGCCCAGTACGCTGTTGTGTAGATGGACACATAGTGCATTCCAAACGGACGTGTGCTACTAAGTGTGTGAGCATGCCCAGTGACACCTTGTGTCGGTTATGTGCCTCTATGTGTATGGGCATGACCATTGTAATCCTGTATAGCGATAGTGGTCATCCAGGCAACAGATGGCCATACCCCACTTCAGGATGGATTCCTACATTGAACACACTGGTTCACAGGTATGTACACCGTAACTGTCAGCATCCATGTCGATGTCCAGATTCCTAGAAGGTCATATTGACTGTCTTGAAAGGTGTAGTGTCTGTGGCACGTCTCGTATCTATGTAGTGTTGCAATAGTGGTCCGTAGATAGGCAGTTGTCCTGCTCACACCACTGGCATGTGTTTGTCTCCATCTGCCTTGGGACAGTAATATGCTTTTAGACTGCTCACACTCCATACAATCCCTATCGGCATCTTTTCCATTGCTGATGATGTCACCCACCTAGAAGTATGCCTCAGGGAGTGCTGTGCTCCAGTAGTCTTGGTAGCGCATTCTGTAACTGCATAATGCTGTAGTGTGATAAGGTAATTAGGTCTATGTTCTAATCCCAGCTCTGCCAAGGATGTGCGTGTGTGTTTCCAGCTGCCTGTGGGCAGAATAATGCTTTTAGACTGCTCACTCTCCATACAATCCCTATCGGTGTCTTTTCCATAGCTAATGATGTCACCCACCTAGAAGTATGCCTCTGGGAGTGCTGTGATCCAGTAATCTCAGTAGCGCGTTCTGTAACTGTGTAATGCTGTAGTATGATAAGGTAGTTCGGTCTATGTTCTAATCCCATCCCTGCCAAGTGTGTGTTTCCAACTGCCTGGGGACAGAGTAATGCTTTTAGACTGTTCACTCTCCATACAATCCCTATCGGCAACTTTTCCATTGCTAATGATGTCACCCACCTAGATGTATGCCTCTGGGAGCTCTTTGCTACAGTAATTTCGGTAGCACGTTCTGTAACTGCATAATGCTATAGTGTGATAAGGTAGTTAGGTCTATGTTCTAATCCCAGCCCTGCCAAGTGTGTTTGTGTATGTGTGTTTCCAGCTGTCTGTGGACAGAGTAATGCTTTTAGACTGCTCACTCTCCATACAATCCCTATCGGCGTCTTTTCCATTGCTAATGATGTCACCCACCTAGAAGTATGCCTCTGTGAATGCCATGGTCTAGTAATCTCAGTAGCGCATTCTGTAACTGTGTAATGCTGTAGTGTGATGAGGTAGTTAGGTCTAGTCTATGTTCTAATCCCAGCCCTGCCAAGTGTGCATGTTCCCAACTGCCTGGGGACAGAATAATGCTTTTAGACTGCTCACTCTCCATACAATCCCTATCAGCATCTTTGCCTTTGCTGATGATGTCACCCACCTAGAAGTATGCCTCTGGTAATGCTGTGATCCAGTAATCTTTGTAGCACATTGTATAACTACTTAATGCTGTAGTATGATAGAATCAACAGGCAGGTGCTCTATTCCAAGGCATGACAGTTGTATGTGTTTGGCAGTCATATCCTATGTGTTGGTATCTGTGAGTGACTAGCTCCAGCATGTGCTGAGTGTGTTTTGTTTCTTTCCTATATAGTGTCTACAAATGTCATGATGGTAAAGCACATCGTCTGTGGTGTGCAGGCTCCTGGGTTTTAGTCGTATAGAGACCGGTTATTTTGTTGCTGGGAAGAACAAGGGACATCGAATACAGTGATAGTAAGGCACTTTTAACCAGTTGTGTGCGGATCTGAGCGACAATAAGCAGTGGTTATTATTTTGGAGGATCAGTATGGGTCATATAACTATGCATTAGAAGACAATACTATGCAAATGAGGTTGAAAATAGTGAATCCTGTTTATCCCCAGGGTGTGATGCAGATCCCAAGAATGTATGTGTATCGATAGCTGGGTGCAGGACTCGAATATAGGTGAAAGCATGGGGGGGTGTTAGGCATACTGTACGTACATTGGAGCCCTGTGCCTTGGGATTGCTCCTGCCTTAGCACGCCTAAGCTAGGGATGTGTCTATACCTGCCTAGTGAAATTGGGAGGGACAACAGCAGTAGTGGAGCAGTCAAGGTGAACAAGCTGCGCAAACAGGTGATAATTAGCACAATCAGCAGATTACATGCCCAGCCCGGACCAGAACACTACGGTAAAGTGACCAAGCACCATACACACAGGTTTCTTCCACACTCTACACCACCGGTGTATACATGCCGGGACATTTCTCAACACAATCCAACCAAATGAGAAGGGCTGCAGCAGGCAACATAGACCAACATGTGCAGGAGGCTGTGGGTGGAGAGGATGTGAATGCTGCCGAACAACCCTTAGTGAGAGACAGAAGACTTTACAGACCCAGGGTAACCTACCAGGGGCCACATGAGCTGGAGATAGTGGAGCGCTATGAGGTGGACAGAGACCTCCTACAGCAGCTTGTTGAGCTGTGCCGGTCAAACCTGACACATCGAATAGGCCGAGGGAAACCCATCCCAGTGGATACCAAGGTATGTGTAGGCCTAGATATACTAGCCACAGGTCCTCCCAAAGCACACCTGGGGATATCATGGGGATCCCACAGGCATCTGCATCCAGAGTATTGCACCAGTTCCTAGATGCCATGTCACCACATGTCAGTGAGCACGTACATGTCCTCATCACACGTGAGGTGTTAACCAGCAATATGCGTCTTCTCCACCGAATGGCAGACTACCCTGGGGTACTGCGTGCTATAGCCTGCACGCATGTATGCATCAAAGCACCACCCGGTGAGCGGGGTAGGGCCTACATTAACCGCAGGGGCATACCCTCCAACAGCTAGGTTGTATGCAATGGCCAGGGCATTATACTGAATGTGTGTGCTGTCTGCCCTGGAAGCTATGACGATTCCGATATATAGCATCTGAAGCAGCTGTACCACACCTTTGCCAATATGGACATCCCCTACAGTCACCTAGTGGGGAATGCTGGGCAACCACTGGAGTCGTGGCTGATGACACCCATCAGCAATGCACACACACCTGAACAACTAAATCATAATGAGGCACACGCACAGGCAAGACATATAATTGAGCATGCGTTCTGGATGCTCAGGTCATGGCTCTGGTGTCTGGACACATCCAGTGGAGCCTTGCAGTATTCACCAGCTACATGCACCCAAATTGTTATGGTATGTGCTATGCTACAGAATATGATCCTGCAGAAACAGTTGCAGCAGGAACAGCATGGACACAGCCCCCCGTCAATGCCAAGGCCTGTACAGGCACACTGTGACTCGGAAAAGGAACTACCTGAGCTGGACCCAGTAGGCAAAAGGAGGCATGCACAGTATGACCTGCCCTTGGCAAAGAGGCAACGCATGGCATATGCACCGACACAGTAGGTACCCAGGGAATTTCACCCTCTCTGACTTGCACAGACAGTAAAAGGGATGCCAAACATGACACTACCTGTGCTCAGCCATGTATAGGAAGTGCACTGTGTGCATCCGACATAGGCAGCCCTCCAGCACCATCCTCAGGTCTGGCACACCCCCAAGGTAAGTCAATCTATCTACTAATTGGCAGTTGTATTAGAATGTGTTTTTACCTGTAGCTATGATGTGAGCATACAAGGGAATTTGGTGGCCGACTGTTAGGGCAGCAGACAATGCACATCCATAGTGGCACTATGACATCTGTAGCACATACCGGGGTCACAATAGTAGCCAGTAGTACACATGGTGTCCTAACCCACTGCAGGTTATGGGCTGAACATCATGTGTGTCCATACAGCCCACACAAGTCTCATACAGCTGGACAGGTGTAGACCAATACAGAAAATTGCTATACAATGGCCTCTGGATATACCCAATGGCTGACCCCAACCCCCACAGACACACACACAGACTACAGCAGGCCAGGCAGTTGGATGTAGGTTGTGAAGGCTAGGATGTCTGAAACCACTATGCTGGTAATTAAAGCTAGGATCTGAAGAACACTGGTATGCCTCTAGCCAGCAAATTAGGTAGGTCCACACACTGAAATGGAGTACTTGGCATACCAGTACAGTAGTAGCAAAAGTGTACAACTGTCAGCTGTGCCCCCCTTCCAACATACATGTGTGAAAGTCATGTGCACCACCCCCAGTGCTGTGTAGGAATGTGGATACAGTTGGATGTCCCCCCACACTGTGCAGAAATGTAGCAACAGTCAATGCCACATGACTGTTGGCTACCCTGCAGACACAGCATGCCACCTGTCAGTGTACAACGCAGGGGTCAGCACCACAGTACTGACTACCTGGACATGTGACACATGCAATCCAGTTGACCATACTGGGCATGCTCAAACACATGAAGGTATGATGGTAATGTCAGTTGACAACATGCGTAACGGTCATACTGGGCATGCTCACACACTTAAACACAAGACGGCCAGGTCTGCAAACACCAGTGGTCCGGACATATCTGCCAGTACCCTGCTATACTGTTGAATGACTGTGCTGTATGGTATGTGTGTGGTACTGTCTATTGTCTATATATATGCCATGGTGCATTGGTAATTCAAATCAGCTGTGTGCGCAGGGTGTTGCTACCAACACTTGCAAAGGACGGTTCTTTGCTTGAGGACAGAACAAGGCCTTTGTATACGGAGTGGGTAAGCACATTCCAGCAGGTGGGAGCGGTTGTGCATGGCTTTGCGTGGTGTTAAGCACTGCTGACCTCTGGTTACAGCTCCTTATACTTGTTTAGACTCCACATTTCTTTAATGGTGCAATACTCACATACTGGTAGACAAACACGCTTACACCCGCTCGCTCCCTCACTTGCACGTGCACCGACATTGGTGCTTGCATTTATCACTCACGCTGGGTGGGCGTGATCCCTTGTGATGCCTATTACATCGGACTGCATGATTACAGTATCGGGTATGGCTGACCATTATGCGATGGCAGGCGTTTGACTGTACAGAATCGGCGGCCTGTCCAATGACATAATCATATTATATACGTGCTCCTCATACAATCTGCTCCCATCTGGCTGATACATGGGAACCAATACTCTGCAATGCAGACATGTAAATGTGTTTTGGGAAATGCATCTTTCTGCCGGGTCATGCTACCGCATACATATTGTAGGTTTTCTACCTTTTAAATTGGCCGAAGTGAGACTTTAGGAGTAACACCTTTCCTACTTTGCATGGGGCAGTCTCTCATTAGGCATATGTGTCATGTGAGAATAATCTAGCCATAGCAAATGTCCTGATTAGAGGACAATATTATATTCTACGTTTCTCTAATAATTGCATGTAACGGTTATTGTATAAATGGCACTTCGATATGTTATGTGAAGTAGAATAAGCAACTTGACTGCTGCTAGACTAAGCTTTGATTTGTGCTAATATGTATATTTCTGTACTATGCATGGCTGTAGGTATGTTCTGACCTGGTACAGCTGACATTTCTATAGAGCAGGTCCCACTTTGGCCATTTGGAAAGGTGGCAGCCCTATAGGACCTATATGTAGAGATGTCAGATTTGGCAAGGCAACACATACCCACAGCCATTAGAAAATTGACTACTTCACCGGTTTGCATAAGTTAAGTTTATTCTTGTAGCATTATAGTTGCTAATACTGTTTCCTATAACATTTAGGTGTTTCAGATACAACAAAATCATTTTATGCAACCACTACAAACAATATATGAACTCTTTTCCCAAAACCACAGACCATGTGCCATAACATTCATTTTGCAGGACACAACTGCCCTGAGTGGAGTGTCCCTCACAAAGGCGAGCAGGTGGTAACCCCAAACTATTATGCTATCATCTACCTAAGGTGGTCGGCGGAATATGCACTTTCCATCACTAGCAGACCTCACATACAAATGGGGAAGAATGAACACTGTATCAGGGACACTGCATAACACCCTGAGGGACACATTTAGATGACTGGTTCTATTAACCTGACACATTGATAGTCACAGGACATATGTATTCATTCATATTTGTCAAGGTACATGCTGTTTATGACTCATACATGTTGTCATTAGTCATTATGTGTATTCTGCCACCTGTCCACCTAATATCACTAGTTCTGGAAGTGTTTAGTTAGGACTGTGTTACATTCTGATTCGTAATCATGGATGTCCATGATAATCGGGTACAAGGCACTGATATAGTCCCTATGTGTTCCCCCAATGGTTTACAGACTATCCAGTAGATGTGCTCTTCAGGTTTGGGAGGTATAGGCATCTGCTATGCCCACATAGGAATATTAATTACTTCCATGGGGCAGCCCTCATACATCTCTGCCAACCAACACCTGCACACTTAGGCCCATTATTGCATACCCATGATTCCCCTACCTGACACCCCTCTACAGCACTCATGACTCATACTTACTGTGAGCGCAGCTGGGGTATGAACAAACCCCTACGCACTGCCCACTCTCCCCATCTCGGGACACATGTCGTACGTTTTGTCAACCCATGTGTTATTACACTTGCACAACCTACTGTTCCGTGTACAGCTACATCCTGCTCGCATCAGTCACTATAGGATTGCCTGTATAGTGAAATTTTGGTGTCCCGCAAGGGACCCCGTTATCCGTGTTAAAGTGTAGACCTTGCAGATCTCTCCCAATGGCACTTTCCTGCCGGTGGCTTGGAAAGCAGTGATGTATTTGCCTTTATTGCCTGTCTGTATGTCTGACTGGCTTAGCTGGGCGGTGTGGGAGGTAAACGTTTGTTTATTGGACCTCACAGTAACATATGCCCAGTCTGAACATATGTTACCCATATTCATCAAGGACACCCACACCTCCAGGTTAGTAGCAACACATGAAGCATCAGAGACCATACAGGTGCAACTAACCATAGGCAAAACTGCTATACAACTGGTAGCATGTTACAGACCACCCTCCCAATCTCAGGAACCCCACTCAGCCTTCCTGAAGACATTGGAGGATATGAATGTATCACAAAATACCATCATACTGGGAGACTTCAACTACCCAAACATAGATTGGGTACATTATTCTAGCCCTAACACCCTAGCCCAAAGGTTCCTGGAATTCATAAATTCAAATGCACTGGAACAACTAGTCACCTCTCCCACTAGGGGAGATAATATACTAGACCTGATCATCACAAACATGGGGACAAAATGCTCCACACCGGAGGAATACCCCTCACTAGTGAGATCTGACCACAAACTAATCACCCTGGATATACATATCCCACCTCCACCCCCAGCACAAAAGACCACAGTGAAAAACTTCTCAAAAGCAGACTTCACTCTTCTTAAGACTGAGATGGTATCCTTTAAGCCCACAATGCTGAATTCTTCACAAATGCTTTCTATGGACATCTCCAAGAATGCATGGATCATGCAATCCCAAATAAATCCTCTCCACCAAAGTCCCTCTCCACCAAAGAAAAGCATCCTGTCTGGTGGACCTCAGCCATTAACAAATTGTATAACAAAAGAAGGAAGCTACTGCATGACAGAGCAAAATCCCATAAAGGGAAGACATCTCTGATCAACATTAGCAGAAAACTACGTTCTCTCATAAAAACATCCAAGGCCAACTTTGAGAGAAATATTGCTAAGGACACCAGGGCTACAGTATGTGGTGCCCCAAACTCGGTCATACATTACCTCATGTGACCAGGGCTACAGTATGTGGTGCCCCAAACTTGGTCATACATTACCTCATGTGACCAGGGCTACAGTGTGTGATGCCTCAAACTTGGGTCATACATTACCTCATGTGACCAGGAATATAGTGTGTGGTGCCCCAAACTTGGGTCTTACATTACCTCATGTGACCAGGACTACAGTATGTGGTGCCCCAAACTCGGTCATACATTACCTCATGTGTCCAGAACTATAGTGTGTGGTGCCCCAAACTCGGTCATACATTACCTCATGTGACCAGGACTATAGTGTGCGGTGGCCCAAACCACAAAGCCTTCTTCAGCTATGTTAGAAACCTGGGCAGAAACCCTCAGATATGCTCAGAGTTAGTTCACAACAACAACAAATACACCAAACCCACAGATATTGCCAACATTCTGGCTGACAGGTTCAGTGCAAATTTCTCCCCTCCCTCACCCCCAAAAGAAGAAATACTTATCCCTGCTGAATGTAATCTCCCTGTCATCTCAGATGTCCAAGTGAGAACCGCCCTCAACAAAGCTAAAAACACAGCATCAATGGGACCTGACGGTATCCCAGGTTGCGTGCTATGTGAACTCCAAGAGGAGCTAAACCTGCACATAAAAATGCTATTTAACCTAAGCGTCACTACAGGATATGTACCTGATCACTGGTATACAGCAACAGTGGTCCCACTCCACAAAGGAGGTACCTCTACAGACCCTGGGAACTACCGCCCCATAAGCTTAACCAGCCTGGTCTGCAAAGCTATGGAAAGAATCATTATGGAACTCATAAACAGAGATATAGGGGACCTACAGACACTTGACCCCACCCAGTTCGGCTTTGTAAAGGGGAGATCCTGCCTTTTGAACCTGGTTGACTTTTTCGAAACAGTCACTAGAGCCATTGATGAGGGCAAAGCAGTCCATACAGCCTACCTGGACTTGGCTAAGGCCTTCAACACAATACCCCACTCAGGCATCATAGATAAGCTCACCAGCTTAAACATAAACCCTTATGTCACTAGATGGGTTGCAAACTGGCTAAAGGACAGAACCCATAAAGTTAAAATCGCTGGAGCAATGTCAGACTCAAAGCCAGTCACAAGTGGTGTCCCACAGGGATCTGTCCTGGGACCCCTCTTGTTCGGCATTTATTTCTCAGATGTTAAAGCAAACATGGGAGGGTTGTGGCTGACAAAGTTCACAGATGACTGCAAACTAGGCGCCATAGTCGATACACCAGTGGACACATACATCCTACAAAAAGGCCTCACAGAAATGGACAACTAGTGCGAGTCACGGCCTTAAACTAAATGCCAAAAAATGTATAGTCATCCCCTTTGGGAAAAACAGAGTACCCACAAATTATCACATAGACAGCAACCCACTGAGTACGGAAAAAGTAATCAGAGACCTAGGGACCCAAGTCGACAGCGACCTCTCATTTGACACCCACGTTGCCAAAGTGGTTAGAAAAACATTCTACCTTGCACACCTCATCATGAAGGGATTCACATCCAGATCCAAGGATGTCATTGTACCCCTATACTCTTCCCTCATCAGACCCATGATTGAGTACAATGCCCCATTTGGTATGTACCTCACCTGGCATTTGCAACAGCTGGAGAGACCACAAAAGTACCTCACCAAGAGGATCAAGGGTCTCCAACATATGTCTTATTCTGCCAGACTAAAGAAACTCCAGCTCTATTCAGTAGCATACCGCCTGCTCAGAGGTGATCTCTGCCTGACGTACAAGGCCATGTCCAATCAGGAACTGATGGACATGCTCCACCTCAAAAAATCCAAATCCATCAGGACCACGAGAGCTAAAGACTTAAACCTCGGCACAAGTATGAATAGGACATGCTGGAGGGATAGATTCATTACCCAGAGGCTTCCCATGCTTTGGAACAAGATCCCAGTTCATGTTAGGCAGAGCCCCTCACTGACTCTCTTCAAGAGAAATCTTGATGAGTGGATGGGAGATCGTAAGTTTACCTCAGGGGTCACATCTGTGTCACTACTAGACAGGGGCACAGTAAACTAATTCTATTATATAAGGGGACCTTCATTGTGTCACTACTAGACAGAGGCACAGTGTTCAAAATCTATTCTGTGCATTTTTGTACCATTTCATGGGGTGGCGAAAGCCACATCACTATGGCTAGGCTTACAAATGCCCCAGGGCAGATAGCCTAGTACTAAACTATGAAACTATGAAACTATAAACGTCTGTCATCCATAAATCTTAACTCCAAGGATTCTGATGGGAGGATACTCCTGGATCTCCTCTTATGTAGACTTGTGGAAGTTCTTAGATACATTAACCATTTATCCTTAAGGCTGGTGATATCCTGCCTGTCTTCATCTAGGACTGTATTATCTTACAATGTGAGATTTGCAACCCTTAAATGCCACACTGAAAACTGACGTATGTTGTTTACATTAATAGATGCTACTAGGGAACAGACAGTCTTAGACCACTACTAAGTCACTATTTAACTCATATTAAATTATGCAATCAGTCCAAATAGGTTCTCATATCAGAATGTGCAGACAAATTTTTGTAATGGCAATATTGAAGATCCCTGACATTTCAGTTTAAATTATATACCTCAACCACATTTCCCACTTTCCAATTCAATCAAAATGAAAAATCTTTTAATGAATGGTATAACTGTATAAATCTTCACTTTTGTCATATACATCTATAAGAGATCATGAGGCACAATTTTCTGGTAAGTTATGTTCCAAGAGGCTCCTTGCTGCATTGGCAGACCATTTATGTCTTCTTTTTTTTTTTTATTTACCATGTATGTCTTCTTATACAGCATTCAAAATATCCACATGCTCTTCTCTGCAAACTGCATTCAAAAGCCACATACTTCCTTTGTAAGTAAAAGCAAATACTCCCCAATACCAAATACCAATTTAGCAATACCTAACACATACAGTGCACTCATAATTGTCACCCCAGGCTCAGCAACCACTACCACTGGGGCACCACACACTGAAAACTGGTCACATGAGGTAATGTATGACCGAGTTTGGGGCACCACACACTATAGTCCTGGTCACATGAGGTAATGTATGACTGAGTTTGGGACACCACACACTATAGTCCTGGTCACATGAGGTAATGTATGACCAAGTTCGGGGCACCACACACTATAGTCCTGGTCACATGAGGTAATGTATGACCGAGTTTGGGGCACCACACACTATAGTCCTGGTCACATGAGGTAATGTATGACCAAGTTTGGGGCACCATATGCTGTGGCCCTGGACACATGAGGTAATGTATGACCCGAGTTTGGGGCACCACACACTATAGTCCTGGTCACATGAGGTAATGTATGACCGAGTTTGGGGCACCACACACTACAGTCCTGGTCACATGAGGTAATGTATGACCCAAGTTTGAGGCATCACACACTATAGTCCTGGTCACATGAGGTAATGTATGACTGAGTTTGGGGCACCACATACTGTAGCCCTGGTCACATGAGGTAATGTATGACCCGAGTTTGGGGCACCACATACTGTAGCCCTGGTCACATAAGGTAATGTATGATCCAAGTTTGGGGCACCACACACTATAGTCCTGGTCACATGAGGTAATGTATGACCGAGTTTGGGGCACCACACACTATAGTCCTGGTCACATGAGGTAATGTATGACCGAGTTTGGGGCACCACATACTGTGGCCCTGGTCACATAAGGTAATGTATGACCCGAGTTTGGGGCACCACATACTGTGGCCCTGGTCACATGAGGTAATGTATGACCCGAGTTTGGGGCACCACATACTGTGGCCCTGGTCACATGAGGTAATGTATGACCGAGTTTGGGGCACCACATACTGTGGCCCTGGTCACATGAGGTAATGTATGACTGAGTTTGGGGCACCACATACTGTGGCTGTGATCACATGAGGTAATGTATTACTGAACAGTCTCTCTTTTTCTCACACTAGTGAGCACCCAGAGTGATTTGTTTTCATGCTTCCTTCTCCCTTGATACACTTGCAAATATAAATAACACACATTGACATGCAACCTGTAATAAAGCATCAGCATGAAGATTAAACAGAAAAAGACACTAAAAATAAAATTATTGAAATGAAGCATCATTTAGAATATAAGCTATTACAATCTAATTGAATTGCCTGACAGTAAAAAGAAAGATGGAAACAATCTTAAACCATTCAAAGATATTACCAAACTCTTGATAAACCTAAATTAAGTCACTTAAATATTTGCATCTAACAAATGCACCATTACTAGGACACACAGAAGTAGGTTTCATCCAACACAAATGTGGTAGCAATATCCCATTATGTCCGAGGACTCTTCATCTAGTACATATCTGCTCTTTGGGTTTGCAGCACATCATAATTAAGGGTAAAAATATTATTGTACCACCAGGTATCACCCCGGTTTGTCCATCTACTCCTCCTCCTCCTCCTCCTTTCCAGGTCTGCCAGCAGCCACCAACAATGACTTACCAGTCTATTCCCTGACCTCCTGCTCAAAGCCATCAACAATGACTTACCAGTATACTTCTTGATCTCCTGCTCAAAATGTTCAAAATCTTCTGCATGGTCAGACTCACATACTAAAGTCAAGCTTTTTATGAATCAGCAAAAATGTAGCTTCCGCTTCTGTGAGATTTGGAAAAATTCTTCCATCGATTCAGTGGCCAGACATATGAAGGGAGAATATGACAGTGGAATATCTTATGGAAAATGTCTGGTTTAATATGTTGCATTGATGGATGCACTTTGGTGGTGATACTAAAAAAATGTTGTGTAGGGAAGCAACTTTGCTTCCTAGTGTAATTAACTGTGAATTGGAATAGGTTTATCATAAATAATTCAATTATTTTTAATGGTAAATTGTTTGCTAATTATGCATTGACTGACTGTAATAAGTATGTGACTGAGCTCATATTCTGTAACCCCAATGAAGCAACAGTACCAAATCATTTTCTTTTTACTTTTGATTTTTTTTTCAGTTTTATAATTGTTCCGAGCATGTTATATTCTACATAATATATTAGTAAGGTCAGGCCACCTACATGCATGGCCAGGCGAGAACACACATCAAAACTACAGCTCAATGAGAAGGAGATGGGCTTCACTACAGTGTCCCTGGGACTCCATCTCCTCTCAGGGGAGCCTGTATAGTGTCCCCACCACCACCTGGACACTCTTGTTGTCATATATCTGGTAGATTACTCTGTCAGTAAGATAGAATGAATGGGTTCATACCCAGTAGGGAATGATTGATGTTCACAGGCATGGAGGTAAAAATATCCTTTAATCCACCTTACCTAACATTTGCAACTCAAATGATGCCCCCCCCCCAGTCCTGCTGAAGCTATAGCTGAAGACCATGACAGAGATAACGTTGGGAATGCCTCACTGGAGGGATGATTTGGCTCCTTACCAACCAGTAGCCTAGCACCATTACCTGACAGGCCTAGCCACATCTGGGGAAGATGGTGGGCACTGCAGTGGAGAGAGTTATGTGTGTGCATATAACCTGGATGGAATTCCTCCTGTATCAGACAGCGGATTTGTTCACCTGACCAGCCCTATCAGTCCACCAGAGGAGGATGTGGCCTATACCACTAGCCAGACTGATTCATCATTTGATAACTGAACAAAGTTAAATCAAAGAAATTGGTGGGTTGAAATATGGCTTTGTTTATGTATGCTGCCTGTAGCAAACAATGGAGCAGGACAGGCTAGGCACACACACATACATACATTCATACATACATAAAACTTGTAAGTTGAATGCTCCTCATACTGACTAAGTGCTTTGCTTTTTTTTTTCTATTTTGTAAGGATACACCTTAGCTAAACCATTCATTCAGCCACTTGCCAACCAGCACCTGTCTGTGCATTTCAAACTAAAAAACACACAAAATTGTGTAAAGTGCACCTGTATGATGTTTGCCTCACCAGCTGCAGACAGAATAAATAAGTACTGTGCACCATCCATGAAACCAATGGATTCTCCACCTACCTATTGAGCAATACACATTTATTTGTCTTTTTAACAATGCACTGACTATTTAACTAAGGTATAACAAAGTACTGAATCAAAACGATGTGTTCAGTTAAAGAAGGGTGGTTGCAATAATATGAGGTCCTAACTGGCCCTGCAAAAATCTAAAAAAACTGCCACCGATATGGTAATCATACCTGTACAAATGTAGTAAAAACAAATAAGTTATTAAAAAAAAAAAATTTTTAGGCCAGTACATAGATGTATATAGTTTTTATTTTATTATTTTGTTTTTTACAAGTGTTATATATTATACATTATATTTTATATTTTAATACATTTTTTACATTCATCATTGTCTCATAGTAACTTATACAAGAAATACATTAGAACGAGCCATTGGTCATGAGGATTACATGCCTCACATACAGGTTTATATGTCATAAGATCACTACAGATGCACTAAGCACTTTAACATCGGATTTATGTTTAAATATATTTTTAGATTTTGATTTAATTTAGTTGCAGATTAGTTTTAGCTATTTTAGTGAATTTAAATACAATAGAGCACTCTGTACGTTACGCTTTTAAAAAAAAGGGAATATTGAGTCAGCCCCTTGAATTCTATGTCTTGAATTTCATATTGTGAATGTATTACTCACATATATACTGAATATTTAATAAGACATGTTTTAATGACGGTAAAATAAAGTTTATTAGCGGACACAACAGTAGGTCCAGATAGGTATACTACAGAGTTTATAAAGATCTTGATACAGGACATGAAGCATAAAAATTGTATTTGATTTAACACAGTACTCTGGCAGTGAAGCCAGAAATTAAGTATCAAGATGTTAGTTATACTTGCTCTATATATATTTATTTAGTTATTTATTCATTCTATGTCATGTTCCTCTCTTATTTTATAGTCTTGAAACTGACATATGGAAGATGAAATTCATTTGCATTTTCACACGCGTAACCTATTAATCAAATTGGTTAAAGTGAAACACGACTCAATATTGTTTTATTTCTTTTTGTTTCAGGTAACATTTTTACTACAGATTTTACTTATGTTGACTGATTATAATATATTTCAGAACACATTATTTGAGTATTTACTATTGAGAAAAGATTGCTATAATATATGAAATGTAAATATCTTCTTGAGTGTTTGAGTCAGAAGCTCAGCGCATAAAAGAGGCATGGTTTCCGTCAATTAGCTAATTTTGAAAATCTTTCTAAATAGTTAATTATTTAATTGTTTAATTGTTCTAAGTTTGATTGGAAATATTGTTAGGTATATAAGGAACTAGGATAGACATTGTTTTATTGATCTGAAGAAGCGTGCAAGCAGCACGCGAAAGCGCTTATCCCTGTTTGTTTTACTGCTTGGAATAAAGGAATTTCTTTTGGAGAACGTGTTCTCGTGGTGTATCCTGCTTAGTTACTTTCGTCAAAGTACTGAATCAAAATGATGTGTTCAGTTAAAGAAGGGTGGTTGCAATAATATGAGGTCCTAACTGGCCCTGCAAAAATCTAAAAAAACTGCCACCGATATGGTAATCATACCTGTACAAATGTAGTAAAAACAAATAAGTTATTTACAGATCAAATAAGGTAAAACACCAAACAGACATTCTGAATCATGATTCTAGAAAAAGCAAACTGGGAGAATAGGATACAAAATGTACAAATGGTACATTCATTTGAAATGTATTGCAGATCTTGTGTAGAACAAATATGACAATCATTAAAAATAATCATGTAATCAATCAGTTGTAAATAAAAGGCAGAAGAGTAGAATGTTAACTGTTTACAGAGCTGGTAAAACGGATGAAAAACATATATTTACCATAAGGCTACTTTGAGCAGTTAGAGTAGAAGAAGTGTGAAATGGAGAGCTAGAGAAAATATTTAGTAGCGAAAATATTTAGGTAACCCAGTTTGATGTAAAACATGAGCAGCTAGCTTGACCTTGAAGACTTTTCTTCAGTTTGTTTTCTGGAATTAAGGAAAGAATGAAAAGAGTTTAGACTGAGAGGGATGAATTCCTCAAATATGGCGTCCATAACAAAGAAGCTATGGTCTATGCACTTCATCTTTTATGAGAAAATGCCCTTGGGGCAGGGATTAGAGCTAGTAGTTTTATGTTCTGACTGTGAAGTGACTGACTGAGAATGGAAACCTTCTGAATTTAGGAGTCTGAATACTAGAATAAGGAGTAAACATTTGCTTTTTTAACTAGTAACCATTTTGATTTACATCGATTTACATAGTATGAGACTGTAATGTTCTCTTTTTGGGGAGACTACAATAAACCTACATATTTAATTAGAAATTGATTGTAGAGTTAATAGATTTTTCTTAGACATGGCTGCAGTTATAGGTAAATTGCATTCTAACTGGGAGGAATATGTGAGATTTGTCTAATCCAGAAAATAAGCTTCTTCACTGTTGCTTTCTTTGTGAGAACATGGCATTGGAAATTTATTATAGGGAAAATCCAGATGCACAGATATCAGACTGTAATGATTCACTCTTGTTAGGCTTTATAGGCCAATGTTTGTGGATAGCCAATAGTTTTTACTGAGTGCCAAATATGGCTTTAGATTTTGTTGATATTTGAAAAAGATGAACTTGCTGCAGACCGCATGAGAGTTGGTGCATGCCTATTTCCAACTCTATTTTGACAGTGGAGTATGATAGATCAGATCTCTATGTTACCATGGGTCTATATTAGTTCACCGAAATGTGATTTCAGTAAACACCTAATCATCAACCCCTGTCCAGTGAAAATCACTTCAGCAATTCATTGAATTTGCCAAGGGCAAAGAAGTAGTTGGCCAACTACACAACTTTGCCCTTTTCTCCACTGTAGTGCAATCTCAGAGTCGGTATATTTAGTTGGTGGAGGGAGCAAAGTCCCCCACTTGGATGGGTTCGATTTACTTAGATGTTGGTCTGTTGTGTTACAGGGCAAGTATTTGCTTGCACTTGGTAAATGCAGTGAATCACTGAAGCAATTTTCATTGGATAGGGGTCGATGATTCAGTGTTTGCTGAAATCACATTTAAGCGAACAAATATAGACCAGTTACCATAGCATCAGAATACAAGATGACAGATTTGTAAGGTAAGTATGATGGAAGCTTGTTGATGAAGATGGAGAATAGAAGACAGAAAATATGGACCCTGTTTTATGCCTTTGTTGAATGGAGCTACAAGAGATAAGTGTTGACTTACTTTAACTCTGAAGTTTCAGTTAGAAAGGAAGTTGTTAAATGAACCAAGGAAGTTTTGAGTAATTCCAATAGCTGAAAGAGAATTCAGCAGCAGACCATGGTCAATGATGCCAAAGTTCTTGATTAGGTCAATTAAAATTTATCTGTAACATTGCTTTGTATACAAAGCTGTCAAAGTACTTCTGCCTGACCAGAAACCATGCTGAATAAGAATTGTTTTTATATATGTGGAGTAAGTTGCTGGAACATTAATTTCTGAAGTAGTTTTCCATGTACAGGAAAAATGGAGATTGGTCTAAAGTCATGAACAGTGTCTAAAAAATGACATCTTAACAGGTGACATCTTTGTTATTTAAAAATAACTTTTAAAATAGTTGATCATGTTATTTTGCTACACAAATGCTTTGCTTTTCTATGTGTGGAATAAGATGCTGGAAAACTAATTTCCGAAACAGTCTGACAATTATAGGAAAACTGAAGATTGGTCTAAAGTCATTTGCAGTATCTGAAAAAATGGCATCTTAACAAGTGACATATTCCTGTATTTAAAAAGAGCTTTTGAAATAGTTGATCATATTATTTTGCTACACAAGTTAACAATTGAGAGTTTCTCAACACACATCATTTCTTGATTTAAAGAACTATTTATCAACTAGAAATTTAATAGTTGCAGGACAAATCTACATGTCTAATTATGGCTTTGATCAGAAAAGAACTCTGCAAGGCTCAGTCTTACCATCTTTATTGTTTTCATCTTGTATATGCAATTTAGCTTACAAGCATCCTCAAAAAACATTACACTTTATGCTGCTGATGTTATTCTTAGTAAAACAAACAGAACAACTGCAGATCTCAGTTTTGCTCTCCAGAAAACTCTTGAACTTATTTGAAATTGGTGCAGTACCACAAAGTTAGCCATTAATGTATAAACACCTACCATTATGAATGTTGCTACTTCTAAATGGAAGTATAAACAACCAACTCTGTGCATAAAGACAATTTTGGAAATCTACACCCTATAACTATTCATCAAAAGTATTTTGGAATAATATTCAACCAGATGTTAGCTGTTACAATTTCTGTTTAATTGTAAAATGATAAGGTATCACAATGATTCAGACTTCCTTATACAATTTCAATTTAGTCACACCTGAGACTAGTAATGTCACAGCAATCAATGTGTTAATACCGAGGTTAGAATCAGAGTAGCGGATAACTAAATTGGTCCCCTGAACACTCTTCAGACTGGCTACTTCATAAAAAAGATCCTATCTCCAAAGTTAAAGGGCAAAAATAAATAAATGAAATAATACTAATAAAACATAGCTCTCCTTGCTCATTATGGCCCTTCAGTTCCAATAATTGTAGTACTCTTTCACTTCATTGAAAAAGCTGCACAGCTATGACTCAATGAATACATAGAATACGGAACTGCGACTTTAACTGAATGCCATCAATGCATTGTTCGTACCCTGTTTCTATACTGCTGATCATACTGGCCAATTAGACTACAGCCCCTGTCATCTAGAGTCCTGGTTAGAATGCATTTTATTAACTATCGACCCGCTCTCTGCACAAAACTCTTTTAACTTTATACTGCAGAAAATAGGACAGTAAGGCTCATCCAGCTGGTTAACAGGACACAGCACCACTGCTGTACATCCCAAAAAAGCCAAATGTTTTCTCATCTTTTGCCAAACCTGCATTTTGTTTGACCAAACTAACATTTAAACTTCATATTATGAATGCTATCCACCTACATCAAATTAGCATGTGGTAAGGGAAGCACATTGCTCATTATGAAACAATTAAAATGTTAAATTTTATACACCACAATTTTCCTCAGCTGCTTGTAAAAAAAATGCTTTCAGCAAAATTGCCTAGCTATGCTGAAATAGCTTACCCGCAAATATTATTTTGATTAACAGTCTTCCGTGTTTTAAGAACAGGTGTAAAAAGCATCTGATGAAAGAATTTAAATGAGTACACTTCAGAGTTCCTGTATACTGTGTTTGCTTAAAGGTGATTATATTTATAAAATTCAATATTTCATGTTCAGTGTTCATATAAAAATAAATATACAAATCGAGTTTTTCAGTAAATGTACCCATTGCTATATTTATTACTATGCATTAGGCTTTGTATATTTCTTCACATTATAACAAACTGTAAATAACTGTTGCTGGTGTAATATTTCTTTACCTATATCCAGTTGGTCCAATGTATAGCACTAAAGGTATGTAATTATGTGCTATGTATTTGTCTTCAGATTCAAGTCATGTCTGAAAAGGGTCTTGGACCACATTGCTTAACTGACATAAAATTATACATAAATATAAATGAAAAATATTGCTTCTAGATGTGCTTTGTAATGCTACTGTAGAACTAGAGATTGCAGATGTGAACTAGAAAACAAGATAACTTCCCAGTGGTCTAATGACTTTTCAATGTCTTTAATTGTAGTGTTAATAAGTAAAAGAGAGGAATGTGCAGAGGGATATCGGGCCTGGATGATTGCAGGCATTCTGTGTGAGATATGCAAATTCCTTCACGAAGTGATCAGGGGAGATGGGGCCTGAAAGCCATACAATGGATCCAGTGTCACTCTTATTGTTAGTTTTGGAGTGGCCTGTTATTTGGTTAACTAAAGTCCAAAACTGTTTAGCTTTTTTAATTGTAAAAGATTGCTCCAATTGGAGAAAGATTGCTTTATATCTCTAATTACCATTTTTACTAAACTTCTTAGAACTAGAAATCTTTCTTTTTTTTTTAGAGAGAAGCATACTTCCAGTAGATCCATGCAGAATCCTTAAGTCAGAGATGTGGCTGAACTTCTTTAGTAAGACAGAGTTTAGAATTAGACTTAAATAATCTGATGATTGCAGATGCATGCTTATTCTGTAGGAATAGGAATTGTTTTGTCAGTTGAATAGTTGCTTCATTTGAATCAGAGGAGTTTAAGATTGGGGGCCTGCCAGTGCATTGTAGTTCTGCTTTTAGAGTGCATGTTCCTTGTTCTAAATTTGTACAGATGGAAATTAGTTTAGGGGATTTAAACAGAGTACAATTCAAATTATCCTCAATTATCTGGGGAAGGACATGATGATATGTGACCAGAAGTTTGTGACTTTTTATCCTTAAATATTTTATTGCAGTGATTTCTGTATTCTTACGGTTCAACATTTTGGCACCAGTAGCCTCCTAAACATTTATTTGTGCTAAACTGAGAGACTCCGATATGGTTTGCAGAAGAAACTGAAAATAATAATAAAACAAGTCATCTGCATTCTGGGGAGAGTTGAATGTAATAAACTGATTGAAGCAGAAATAATACAGTGCAAGACTAAATGTCTGGGTACCTATTACTGTGGGAGAGTTTTATCCTAAATCACCTGGTAGATAAGTAGCTCTGAATCAGTACTGTGTTTGTTATTTAGACTAATGGTAGTGAGATATGTTAAAAGAACACTATGTGGTACACAGCTGAAGGTCTTTTCAGCTCAGAAATAACCATTATGTCAGCTTTTCCTTGTCTGAGATGGTCTAAGCTCAGCAAAATGGAGTTTATGGGAGTCAGCAGTGTTGTTATTTAGCTGCATCCACCCATGACTTTATATTATGTCTTAATGGGTCACAGATACATAAATTGACTAGCATTCATCCCATACCAGGTAAAACAGTTAGAAACCTAGGGAACAGGATTATAAAATGCAATTGTGCCACTAAAATGCAGGATACCTTCAGTGCTGTAAGTAGGTATGTGCTGAAATATGGAAATGAATGAAAAGCTTTCATTAAAACCTAAATTAAAGCAGAAATGTCTTAAGAACGTATAATTCATTTTTATTTGATTAGTTTTAAATATGACTGGTTTTGTGCAGTGATGCATTCACCATTATGGCAATAATTATTGAGTAATTACTTGAACAATAATTGTTTCAGAATGTGCATATAAGGCATGGAATTAATTTATATACCTGAAAAAAGCTCTGACTATAGGACAAAACCTTTACAGTGAGCAGGATTTTTTATTATAGCTTCCCTGTCAAATGCTAACACTCTCTGCCACCCGTTGAACAAAACTGTTTTTTTCTAAAGTATGTTTAGGCAGTAAGGGAGGAAGAAAGTATAATTGATGTATTAGATGACCAAAGGTTAAAGCAGCGTTGCTAGAATTGTAGAAAGAGCAGTGCATACCTGATAAACCTAGTACAGAAACACACATTCACCATAACTTATATTTCCAAATGGAAGGGCACAATTTCCAGTTTGGAAATAGAAAGTCACTGTAAATGTAATGCCAGAGCAGCTCTAAATCAAACAAATTAAGAAAATACTGTGTTTTGGAAATACTGATCCTGACAAAATGGAAACAAATCCTAGAAAAAACATAGCAAATGGAGAAAAAATATGATTTGAAATAACAATGGAGAAACATATAATACCTTAACGCAGAGGCATTAAGATATGCGTGAAACATTCATGCAAATCTGAAAAAAGAGGAAAATGACATCAAAAACTGGCTTTTAAATGAGTTGGTAGCAAACTTAAGGACAATCATACCTGATTTAATAAATAAAGAGTATCAAATAGGTGAAAGAACAAAGAGCCAAAGTTAAAAGAGAAGAAAACATGGAAAGCAATGAGACTAATAAGGAAGTAACAGGGCTACAAAGCACAACACACTTTTCAATGCGCGCATTTTATGGCTCGGCCATTTTATACCTGTCTCAGATCACTGAAAAAAATAGCCTCCCCAGAGAATCATTTATTTGTCTTCAACCTTTGTATACACAGCAACTTGTTTGCATGGTACAGCAAAGGTAAAATAAGCTTGAAAAGTTGGTTGACATATTTTCAGTTTACTGTAGTCCACACTGATGAGTAAAGGTGCGTTCTACACTCTCTGTCCTTATTTTTAATATATACTGTTTCACAATTTCCTGTTAAGCCATATTCCATCTTAAACAATCATCTAAAAGTTAATAATGTAAACACAATATTTTTTCAAATATCTCAAAACAATATATACCCAACATATATCCACAAATGCCACAAAAGTGCTTCTTGTGTTTTTGTTTTTGCAATAAAGTGTTTTACCAACAGCCATCCTCATGACTTCATGACATCAGTATTAGTATATTTCTTTTTTCAAATATGGATGAATTGTATCTAGAACTTTATGTCAGCTGCAATGCACCCCTTGTTATTTGAGAAATATAGCAGAAAACAAGCCTGGCAAAGTAGTATGGTTGGGGGTGAAAGGAGCTGATAGAGAGGCAGAAATAAATACAGATAAATAAATACAGATACTACATTATACAAAACAAAAGAAAGTGCAGTCACAGCACCCATTTTGGAGAGTTTTTGGAGATGCTAGTCCATTTAAAGAATGAATTATTGTAAGACATCTCCAGTACTGCTGATAAGGCAATCAGGCTGGCCAGGATTCAGCCTGCATGTTTAAATGCTAAGTAGGGGCTCAGTGATATTGCTGTCTATCGCCTTATTAATAAACCCTACGAAGAAGTTAGGATATATATTGCTTTCCTTAAGACATTCAAGTACTTTCAACAGCAGATTTGCTCTGTATCAGCATTTTAGCAAGAAATTTCACATGCATAAATGGTTAGTAAAAACTAGCCTTATGTTTCAGGGTAGTGGCTTTTATTAAATATGGATCAGAAAATGTACACACAGTATACTAGTAAATGGAGGAAATGAAAGTTCCTAGCTGATAATGACAGGATTCATGTCTAGATTCAGTCCTTGTAACAGCTTTCAAAAAACATGTACAAACTGTATAAATGATTGGCATGTATTCTGAAAGGTAAATAATGGAAATCCAGGGTTCAATTCTATGTCTAGCCCTTTATAATGTCTAATAGGTGATGGTGAATACCATAGGAAAGAAAAACATATTTATACAGACAACACAAAGTTACTCAAAATGGTACATATACAGCATCAAATGTAAATTAGCAGATGTGGAATGGCAGCCAATATGGCAGTTTGTATTCAATGCAGAAAGTGTGAAATAATGCATCTAGAAAACAAAAATTAAGGAAACAAGGACATTGCAGGAAGGAGTGTAGTATCAATGACAACAGCAGAAAGAGATGTAGAGACAGCCACATCAGGTGGCTTAAAATGAAGTAAGCTCAGCTTTCTTCTGTTTTCTTGAGATCAGATGAAGTATGTAAAAACCCATAACTAGCACTTTGTGGTTTCTTTCATACTAAAGTTAGGTTACAGCAGCTAGGGTCTGGGCTGCTCATGCCAGCATTGATGTTTATGGACCCTCTGAGATTCAGCATTTCACAACTATAGTTCTCAGCTTTCTTTAATTTTTCAGAACATTCCTGACTTTGCCTTATATTTTTCCTCTGTCCCTGACAAAACGTTTAATTTTCTGGTAAATCACTGAGGACCATAGTCAGTCAATAATGCCAGGCATTACAACTTCATACTTCTTATAGTTTAGGAAACAATGCATGTTCATGCAAAACCTCTTATTTTATTAAGTTTTTAAGTGAATTACAGTAATATTTTCCCCCCAAAAATGATGCTTGATTTTGGACCTTTGTCTCCCAGCTCCATTATTTTTGCCTTTGTTCCAGTGCAAAGAAGTTGAGACCTATGAAAGGTGGTAAATGGCACTTGGATTTATCCTACTATCCCCCTTTATCACTATGCTTGCTTTCTCTGATCAAAGCTAGAGAAGTAAGTCAGGATTTCTTTAACAAATAGTAGGCTCCTCTGCCCCAAAACAGGAATGGTCTGCCCCAGAGCAGGAATGGTGCTACAAAAAGGTGCGTAAATACTTTAGGGTGGTATGCTCTTCATCTGGCTGTTAAAGCGTCTGCCCATGGCTTATCACACCAGCAGCCCCTGTGCTTAGTACTAGTACTACTAATGTCCTTGACACAAGGTCTGTGTATCACTGACTTACTTAACACAGAGTTTATTAAGTATAAATCAAACAACAATTACATTTTCTTCTTGGAAATGCTATTTTCAGATTGTTCTGTGTTGACTACTTTCTTTCACTGGTATACAAACTATGTTACAGAAATATTGTTCTTCCAAAACTTGAAGAACTCAATTATGTACTTTCTCACACTTTTTGTATTTCTATAAGCACTTGGCAAAGGACAAAGGCTTTCCTACAATATGACCTACTTTGGGGCCCACTTACCTATTGTTTCTTACTCTCCTCCTGATCTAGCCTCAGTTAAGTAAACTTAATTTCATTTCATTGCAATCACCAGCACAGTATGATAGGGTATACCTCTTTCCTTGATGTAGTTTGCAAATTTTGTATTACAACCTTTCTCGTTTCAATCCGATGTTACTGTTCAAATGGTACTTTATACTATCTAATTCTCAATGTTTGAAACTTTGTACTAATGTTGTTCATCTATTTGTGTTTGTGTAATATCATTATAACTTGTCTAAGCATGATATGGGGTCCTCTGGTGTCAGTGCTATACCCTGGTTAACAAATATTAATAAAAATAAAATAAAGTTAATATAAATGAGCATCCTCACATAAGTAGCCAGATGTATAAACACTCAATCATTTTTACCCTCCCCAAAAAAAACAAAAAAGAAAAAAGAAAAGTGACAACAACTAGACTAAAACTGACGTATGGTGAAAACTTTGTCACATACACAAGCATGCACATATGCAGTACATTGCTAAGGCCACCATCAGACACTATATCTTAGGAAAAGATAAGAAAGACAAATGAATTTCCATAATAGAAAAGCATTGTTTTAAAAGGTACCGAATTTGCTTATAAAATGTCACTCTGCACACCGCGATACTTATTTCCTTTGTTCTTTTACTTGCAACGTACCATTCCTGGCTAGGCCACACTTCATTAATGCAACTGAACAAAAGCATTCTCAGAGCGTGATGCTGTGGTCTAGAACTCTTTACCTCAAGACATCAGGAAACACAAGAAGCTCACTACATTCAACAAGAGTCTATTTCAGCTTGTTACCATTGAGGACAGGTGTCCCCGCTTCCACACCATCTGACACCCTGGTCTTGAGCAGCATGTACAGATTAGCACAACTACTTTTCTAGCTTCCTGTTTGACTATGAAAATGCTACTCATATGTATTTTATATTTAAACATCGTTCTCCTACTGATTTCTAACATTTTATTCAACTTCGTCTCATTTGTGTTTTAGTCATTGTTTAGAAAAGTTGTGACTGCTTTTGGCCTGGATCATGTTTGAAAATTCTCTATGGATCAGCCCACTAACCAAGTTAACAAAGTTGGTAAATACAAAAATTGTATAATAACAATATAACAAGTCCATGTCTGGTTACCACAGAATAATATCATTGTATAATAGCAATATAGCAAATTTGTGTCTGGGTACTGCACAACAATGTCATTGTATAACAGTAACATAAAACATTTGTGTCTAGACACTGTACAATAGTGCCTTTGAATAACAAGAATATAACATGACAAGCCAAACTGAATATAACATATCTGAGTCTATGCACTGTATAAAAGTGTTTTTTTAATAATAACAATATAACATAGTTGTGTCTAGGCACTGTATAATAGTGCCTTTGAATAATAACAATATAACATATTTGAGTCTAGGCACTGTATAACAGCACTTTTGAATAATAATATAACATATTTGTGTCTAGGCAATGTATAATAGTCCCTTTGAATAATAACAATATTAGATATTTCTATCTAGGTGATGTATAATAGTGCCTTTGAATCATAACAATATAACATATTTGTGTCTATGTACTGTATAGTAGTACCCTTGGATAATAACAATATAACATATTTGAGTCTAGGCAATGTATAATAGTGCCTTTGAATAATAACAATATAACTTATTTGTGTCTAGGCGATGTATAATAGTGCCTTTGAATAATGACAATATAACATATTTGAGTCTAGACAATGTATAATAGTGC
>NC_056741.1:802249596-802302096 GCF_019279795.1 Protopterus annectens
TTGACAACCCACTCCTCTTACCACCCAACACTCAGACTTGTGAGATATGCACTTATATATCCAAATTGGAAGCCATGCACTCTCCAGCCAAGACTGGAATAGCTGTTCAAGAGGAGAAGGTCAACACTTGCACCAAACATAGCCCTCCGGAACACACACTAGCATTGCCTTCACATAAAAACACAAACCACACACCCACCTTCCCGGAGGCTCTCAATAAAAATCTAACCAAACAGCAGAGACCTCCAAGGCAGAAACGCACTTGACCACCACAACACAGCACTAATCACGAGACACATAATTCTCCTAAACAGTGTGCCACTCAACCAAAGCCCCTAAGGCAAAACAGCACGCGCAACACAATAGTCATAGGTTACTCGATAGTGAGGCACACTGATGTCCCACTCACTAGGGTGAATAAGGAGAAAGTAACAGCCACCTGCCTGTCAGGTGCCAGGATCCACCACATAATGCATGCACTCAGGTCCCTCAACAACAGGTACAAATATGACTCTGTCGTTGTACATGTGGGTGTGAATGACCTGAGACATACCTCCCTGGACTACATGAAAAGAGACATGGAGGAGCTCTCGGATTATGTAGCCCAGGCAGGTATGACTTTAGCCCTGAGCAGCATCCTACCATCACCCAGAATGATACCACAGTAGAAGCAGAAAATGATTGATTTCAACAACTGGCTAAGTTTCTGGTGTTATTCTAAGGGGATCCAGTATCTGTCTGCCTTGGATGACATGATTGACAGACCTCGATGCTTTGCCAGAGATGGCCTGCCTCTTTCACCCCTGGGCTTTCGGATACTGGCCAAGGCTCTTGCCACCCCTATAGTGCCTTTTTTAGGCAGTGTTTCAAAGACCAAATTACCACCTTAACAGCTACAAAATAATACAATTTGAGGGTCATGCTGCTCAACACTAGAAGTCTAAATCTCAAAATGCACTCACTCAAAGTGCTCCTTAAAATGGAGAACACCGACATTTGTGCTGTAACAGAGACCTGGTTCAAGGCAGCAGAAAGCACCCCTGCACTACCAGGTTACAACTCATTCCACACCTTTCGGCCCCAGAACTTGGACCGAAGCTCCAAAGGCAGTGGTGTTTCTATATTCATAAAGGATGCGCACACCTCCAGACTGGTAGCCCAGCATAATGCATCTGAGATACTTCAGGTGCAGCTAACATTGAATAAGACAGCAATTCATGTCGTAGCCTGCTATAGGTCCCCAACCATGTCCTAAGACTCACACTCCACTTTCCTAAGCACTCTAGAGAATATTAGGGTCCAACCTAACACTCTCATACTGAGCGAATTCAACTACCCCTCCATTAACTGGGAAAATTACTCATGTACCAATACACTTGCCCAACACTTTCTAGAATTCATTAATTCCAGTGCCCTGGACCAGCTTGTTCTTACCCCCACTAGAGGTAGAAACATCTTTAACCTTTTCATTGCTAACATGGGCGACTGTTACTCTACACCAATAGTCAACTTTTCCCTGGTTAGATCCAATCACAAGCTAATCACCTTGGAAATCCACATCCCTCCTACCTCCCCACCCCAACAAAGGTAGCCACCATGAAAAACTTTCCCAAAGCTAACTCTAGGCTCCTAAAAACAGAGGTGGCTAACTTCACAGCACCCATGCAAATGGAGAATAGTTGCATGACCGCCAAATCATACACCAATGCACTGTATGAACATGTACACAAATGCATGGATTTTGCCATACCCAATAGAACTAAGATGCTCTCCTCAAAAAAAAAAAAAGGAAGTCAATCTGGTGGTCCCCTGCCATAAACAAACTCTGCAACAGAAGGAGGAAACTGATGTGGAATAATGTGAAGTCCCAAGACTGGAAAAACTCCCTTATCAGCCTCAACAAATGGTTAAGATCCCTCATCAAATCCTCTAAAACTAGCTATGAAAACAGAATTGCTGCAGATAGTAAAGACAACCACAAGGCCTTCTATAGTTATGTAAAGATTCTCCATGGCAATACCCAATTTGCTCTGAGCTACTGCACAATGGTACCTCCTATACAGAGCCAACAGATGTTGCAAATATACTGGCTTACAGATTCAGTACTAACTTTACCCCCCAAGAACTAATTACCATACCAGAAGATTGCCAGGCACCCAGTATTTCTGCTGCACAGGTTAAAACAGCACTGTCCAAGGCCAATAACACAGCTTCTATGGGACCTGACAGTGCCCCTGGTTGTATTCTACATGAACTACAGAGTGAACTGGCACATCACCTGTGTGCCCTGTTCAGTCATAGCCTACCTATGGTTTTGTCCCTACCAAATGGTGCACTGCTACAGTCATCCCTCTCCACAAAGGAGGAGCGACTACAGACCCCAGGAACTATCGCCCCATTAGCCTGACAAGTCTGATATGCAAAGCTATAGAACACATCATCATGGACCTAATAAACAAGGATATAGGGAATCTCCAAACTCTGGATCCTACACAGTTTGGTTTTGTGAAGGGTAGATCATGCCTGCTCAACTTGGTTGACTTCTTTAAGTCAGTCACCAGAGCTGTGGATGAAGGTAAAGTGGTTCATACAGCCTACCTTGATCTGGCCAAGGCTTTTGATACCATTACCCACTCAGGAATCATAGAAAAACTTACTAAGCTAGGCATCAACCCCTATATCACTTGGTGGGTTGCAAACTGGCTCCCAGATAGACCCCCAGTGTGAAAGTAGCTGACTCCAAGTCAGACTGCCGAGCAGTCACGAGTGGAGTCCCACAAGGTTCAGTCCTGGGTCCTCTCCTGTTTGGTATCTGCTTCTCTGATGTCCAGGCCAGCACGAAGGGACTCTGGCTGACAAAGTTCACAGATGATTGCAAGTTGGGAGCTACTATTAACTCCCCAAGTGATTTTGACATCCTACAGAAAGGCCTCAATGAGACCAATGACTGGTGTCAGAACCATGGCCTTAAGCTCAATGCCAAAAAATGTGTCTTCATCCACTTTGGGAAAAACCCAGTTCCTTTGAATTACCACACAGATGGTAGTCCAATGAACACAGAAGGCGTTATAAGAGATCTGGGAACACAGGTTGACAGCAACCTCTCTTTTGACCACCATGTTACCACTGTGGTCAGAAAGTCCTTCTATGTGGCATCTCATTACTAAGGGTTTTACATCCAGGAAGAAAGAGGTCATTGTCTCCCTCTACTCTTCCCTCATCAGTCCAATCATCGAGTACAATGTCCCATTTGGCATGTACCTCACTAGACACCTGCAACAACTGGAGAGGCCACAAAAGTACCTCACAAAGAGGATCCTAGGCCTTAAACACTTGTCTTATATGAACAGACTCAAAAAACTCCAACTGTTATCTGTCTCATATCGCCTACTTAGAGGCAATCTCTGCTTGACTTACAAAGCCATGTCTGACCCAGCTCTGTTAGAAATGCTACATCTAAAGAAATCCCAATCTCTCCACACCACATGCTCCAGAGAACTCAACCTCATTACCACAATCAACAAAACATGTTGGAGGGACATGTTCATAACCCAGAGACTGCCCATGCTATGGAATAGACTTCACATACATGTCAAGCAGAGCACCTCACTGGCCCTTTTCAAGAGAAATTTTGATGAGTGGATGGGAAACAGAAAATTCATGCCATTGCCAGGGATCATTCCAGTGGCTCTACTCGACAGAGGCACTAGGAATTAAGGTTGGGTGTCACAATGCCAGAGTAATCCTATGGGCTAGGCTTGTAAAGGCTCCAGGGCCATTAGCCTGATACACACCTATGAACCTATGAACTTGTCTTCAAGTTCTAGGTGAATTTTTAGTCTTTTCTTGATGTTTATCATGTCAGTGAATTGCCTAGTATTTTTGAGAAGGCTGCTCCAAAAGGCATGTGTTTCCTATGGGAAAGCTTTCTCAATAGTAGCTAGTATGTATGAGGTTCTACATAGAGATACAGCTTCAGGTTTCTTCTGTGACTGTTATGTTTTTGAAGGACAGAAAGGTTTTATTTATAAAATAAAATTAACGTAACAGTCCCACATCCTGAGTGATTTAGATGTTATGCCCTTAGAAGCTGCATTGACTTGGGAAAATGCACCACCGCCAGTTAGCTAGTGAAGGACACTTAGTCACAGAAATCCCTGTCTGGGAGTTAGATGTGACCATCTCCAAGATATCATTGCAGATGATTAGGAAAAGATCTGCGTGCTTCAGGAGGTAGGAAAAGATCTGCATGCTTCAGGAGGTAGGAAAAGGTCTGCATGCTTCAGCAGGAGGGGACTGATCAATGATAGGAAGAGCCAAACTGAAGGCCACACCTCTTTGGGCAGGTGAACACCTAGCAAGGAGTAGGCTGCTAATCATCTGCAGACCAAAAGTCTCATATTCATTTGTCTTTTAGTGAGATATCAGCCAGATTCTCCCAAACTGCCCTTGGAGTAGCACAAATGTTATAGAACACCTTTATAGTTTAAAGATGATGCTGAGCAGGTCTAAAAATACCCAGTCTTGGCAACCACAAGGGGTATAATAGGACAACTGTATGGTTTGTTGAGTCTGAACTTTGTAGCCCTGGGTGAAGTGAGGGGCAACACCCCCCAAATGTTATGTTCCTTGCATCCTCTTAATTGATATAAGATATTCCAGCATAAAAATAACCTTAGGGTAAGTGTATTATTTCAACAAAGTCTTCATTTGATAGGCTTAGTAAACCACACATTTATAGAGAAAATGCCAGGAGAACAGTGGGAAAGGATTGTGCGATTGTGCTAAGTGATGCTAACCTTTAAAATAAAGCAACTCCCAAATGTTTTGTATCTTGGTGGTTAACCATCAGTGATACTAATATTGTGTTAGCTGTTATGACTTAAATGTGAACTTGTCTTTTCAAGGTGGTTTCTTACATGCTATATGCTAATACATCCTGAAAAGTGTTTAAATATAGAAAAGACAGCCCATATTTGTTTTATGAAATACAGCATCAATAGGTCTTGACAATATCACTGGATGCATTTTTTAAAGCATGAAGCATAATTTAGCCAAATCCCTAATAAAATTGTTCAATCTCAGCCTCCATACAGGTTTTGTAACAAGCAAATGGAGAACACCTGCAGTCCTTTCCCAGCATAAGGGAGGACCTTCCACAGACCCAGGCAATTACAGACCCATAAGTCTGACCAGCCTCATGTGCAAAGCCATGGAAAGACTTATCATGGAATTAGTCAATCAGGACATAGGGAACCTCCATACACTGGACCTGTCTCAGTTTGGATTAGTCAAGAGCAGGTCATGCTTACTCGACCTGGTGAATGTTTTTGAAAGGGTCACCAAAGCAATTGGTGAAGGCAAAATGGTACACACCACATAATAAGCTAAAGCTTTTGACACAGTTCTCCACTCAGACAGAGTATTAATGCTAAATAAATTGGTTATAACCCCCTACGCCACTCAGTGGATTGCCAAATGACTCACAGGATGCAGATAATCAAAACCACGGAAGTTACCTCCACAAAGAGACCATTCTTCAGTGGAGCCCCCCTGGGTTCTATGTTGGAACCTCTCCTGTTTGGCATCTACTTTTCTAAGTAAAAGCCAATAGTAGAGGGCTCTGGCTGATTAAATTTGCAGATGACTGTTAATCAATAACTGGAGCCAAAATCATGGACTGAAACTAAGTGTAAAATATGCAATATTGCATGATTTAGGAAATCATCTACCCCAGGGAACTACAACATTGACAAAATGCCCCTAAGAATTGACTTGCTTGTTCAGCATTTGGGAACATATGTGGACAGTGATCTAAATGTTCACCAACATGTGTTTATTGTTGTAAGAAAGTCCTTCTATACTGCACAGTTTATAAGCAAAGTGATTGTGTCTAGATCTAGGGACATCATTTTCCCTCTTTACTCAGCCCTCTTTAAGCCCCTTTGGCATGTATCTGTCAAGACACATGCAACAGCTGGAACTCTAGATCATATTGAACCTAGTCAGCCACAGCAGCTAGATAGCATGTGCATATAAGTTACTGAGCAGGTGCAAGATTAATGCCATGTTGTACAGTCAGCCAGAGTGAATGCAGACATGGATGGACATGTGCATGCTAGTGTGTTTGAAGTAATGAGTGAATCAGTTAGCTTAAGCACATGTTCCAGTTACAGTTCCTGATGTGTTTATGTACAGTAAATATCTTGAAACCATACACCACTTCATCGTCATGAATGTATGAGACAAGTGCCATGGTGTCAGAATGGGATCAAAAATTGAAGCAACATACAAGCCAAGAGGCACAAAGTTAAAAGTGGAGAAATATAAGGTACTGAACTCACAAATGGTTAGTGGTCATGTTAATGTACTTAAACTCATTTAAATGATTTTTCAGTCTCCAAATGTGTGGCGAACCATTCAAAATGTTCAAAATAATTACCAAGAAAAACAAATTGTCTGAAACTGCAACATATTGGAGTATTCAAAATAATTACAGAAATGTTTAAAACACTTCAGAAATTGTTTAAAGTATGCAGAAAAGTTAAAACAACCGCATTTCTTCACATTCTACTACTTTTTTACATTAACTAAAGCCATACAACGTTTCTAGGACGCTCGCAATATTTGCAGTGTTTGCAGTGATGAAACAAAGCCATCTCAGAGAGATTGTTGTGCTGTTGAGCATAATTACAAGTGCCTGGTTTGTGCTTATATTTAAACAGCTTTGTTGTTATGGCAGAGGGATTTTGCAGACCTGGACTGCTGGTGTTTGATAACAATACTGCAGAGAATTGGAGAGTGTTTAAGCAAGAATATGATATTTTCATACAGAATGCATTTTCTGATGAAGACACATACAAAAGCATTCATACTTCTTAATTTAGCTGGCTCAAAAGCCATTGATTGGGAAAATTCATTTGTGTATGCACCTACTGTATATGCTCCAGACTCTGCTACACTTTGCTGTGAAGGAAAGGTTAGTTTGCTGTTATTTTTTGTATTTCTGTATTGCCTTTCTATATTTTGAATACTGTAGTTTGTTTTCTTTATCTTGTGTTTTGCTTGCATTCTGTTCTAACAGCATATTAAAACTTCAAAAGAGACCACAGCTCTCTCTGTTCTGAGTCAGGCAGAATTTAGAACTGATTAATTAAGGACTCATTCATAAGACAGAAGAGGTCACTTAAGGTTAATCACTTGTTAACAGAGGGGGTGGAGCTAGGAACTAAAATTTCTATTTAAGGAGTAAACTAAAACATTTCAGAGCTTTACCAGAAAGGCTCATCCAGACTCTGCTACACTTTGCTGTGAAGGAAAGGTTAGTTTGCTGTTATTTTTGTATTTCTGTATTGCCTTTCTATATTTTGAATACTGTAGTTTGTTTTCTTTATCTTGTGTTTTGCTTGCATTCTGTTCTAACAGCATATTAAAACTTCAAAAGAGACCACAGCTCTCTCTGTTCTGAGTCAGGCAGAATTTAGAACTGATTAATTAAGGACTCATTCATAAGACAGAAGAGGTCACTTAAGGTTAATCACTTGTTAACAGAGGGGTGGAGCTAGGAACTAAAATTTCTATTTAAGGAGTAAACTAAAACATTTCAGAGCTTTACCAGAAAGGCTCATCCAGACTCTGCTACACTTTGCTGTGAAGGAAAGGTTAGTTTGCTGTTATTTTTTGTATTTCTGTATTGCCTTTCTATATTTTGAATACTGTAGTTTGTTTTCTTTATCTTGTGTTTTGCTTGCATTCTGTTCTAACAGCATATTAAAACTTCAAAAGAGACCACAGCTCTCTCTGTTCTGAGTCAGGCAGAATTTAGAACTGATTAATTAAGGACTCATTCATAAGACAGAAGAGGTCACTTAAGGTTAATCACTTGTTAACAGAGGGGGTGGAGCTAGGAACTAAAATTTCTATTTAAGGAGTAAACTAAAACATTTCAGAGCTTTACCAGAAAGGCTCATCCAGACTCTGCTACACTTTGCTGTGAAGGAAAGGTTAGTTTGCTGTTATTTTTGTATTTCTGTATTGCCTTTCTATATTTTGAATACTGTAGTTTGTTTTCTTTATCTTGTGTTTTGCTTGCATTCTGTTCTAACAGCATATTAAAACTTCAAAAGAGACCACAGCTCTCTCTGTTCTGAGTCAGGCAGAATTTAGAACTGATTAATTAAGGACTCATTCATAAGACAGAAGAGGTCACTTAAGGTTAATCACTTGTTAACAGAGGGGGTGGAGCTAGGAACTAAAATTTCTATTTAAGGAGTAAACTAAAACATTTCAGAGCTTTACCAGAAAGGCTCATCCAGACTCTGCTACACTTTGCTGTGAAGGAAAGGTTAGTTTGCTGTTATTTTTGTATTTCTGTATTGCCTTTCTATATTTTGAATACTGTAGTTTGTTTTCTTTATCTTGTGTTTTGCTTGCATTCTGTTCTAACAGCATATTAAAACTTCAAAAGAGACCACAGCTCTCTCTGTTCTGAGTCAGGCAGAATTTAGAACTGATTAATTAAGGACTCATTCATAAGACAGAAGAGGTCACTTAAGGTTAATCACTTGTTAACAGAGGGGTGGAGCTAGGAACTAAAATTTCTATTTAAGGAGTAAACTAAAACATTTCAGAGCTTTACCAGAAAGGCTCATCCAGACTCTGCTACACTTTGCTGTGAAGGAAAGGTTAGTTTGCTGTTATTTTTGTATTTCTGTATTGCCTTTCTATATTTTGAATACTGTAGTTTGTTTTCTTTATCTTGTGTTTTGCTTGCATTCTGTTCTAACAGCATATTAAAACTTCAAAAGAGACCACAGCTCTCTCTGTTCTGAGTCAGGCAGAATTTAGAACTGATTAATTAAGGACTCATTCATAAGACAGAAGAGGTCACTTAAGGTTAATCACTTGTTAACAGAGGGGGTGGAGCTAGGAACTAAAATTTCTATTTAAGGAGTAAACTAAAACATTTCAGAGCTTTACCAGAAAGGCTCATCCAGACTCTGCTACACTTTGCTGTGAAGGAAAGGTTAGTTTGCTGTTATTTTTTGTATTTCTGTATTGCCTTTCTATATTTTGAATACTGTAGTTTGTTTTCTTTATCTTGTGTTTTGCTTGCATTCTGTTCTAACAGCATATTAAAACTTCAAAAGAGACCACAGCTCTCTCTGTTCTGAGTCAGGCAGAATTTAGAACTGATTAATTAAGGACTCATTCATAAGACAGAAGAGGTCACTTAAGGTTAATCACTTGTTAACAGAGGGGGTGGAGCTAGGAACTAAAATTTCTATTTAAGGAGTAAACTAAAACATTTCAGAGCTTTACCAGAAAGGCTCATCCAGACTCTGCTACACTTTGCTGTGAAGGAAAGGTTAGTTTGCTGTTATTTTTGTATTTCTGTATTGCCTTTCTATATTTTGAATACTGTAGTTTGTTTTCTTTATCTTGTGTTTTGCTTGCATTCTGTTCTAACAGCATATTAAAACTTCAAAAGAGACCACAGCTCTCTCTGTTCTGAGTCAGGCAGAATTTAGAACTGATTAATTAAGGACTCATTCATAAGACAGAAGAGGTCACTTAAGGTTAATCACTTGTTAACAGAGGGGTGGAGCTAGGAACTAAAATTTCTATTTAAGGAGTAAACTAAAACATTTCAGAGCTTTACCAGAAAGGCTCATCCAGACTCTGCTACACTTTGCTGTGAAGGAAAGGTTAGTTTGCTGTTATTTTTGTATTTCTGTATTGCCTTTCTATATTTTGAATACTGTAGTTTGTTTTCTTTATCTTGTGTTTTGCTTGCATTCTGTTCTAACAGCATATTAAAACTTCAAAAGAGACCACAGCTCTCTCTGTTCTGAGTCAGGCAGAATTTAGAACTGATTAATTAAGGACTCATTCATAAGACAGAAGAGGTCACTTAAGGTTAATCACTTGTTAACAGAGGGTGGAGCTAGGAACTAAAATTTCTATTTAAGGAGTAAACTAAAACATTTCAGAGCTTTACCAGAAAGGCTCATCCAGACTCTGCTACACTTTGCTGTGAAGGAAAGGTTAGTTTGCTGTTATTTTTGTATTTCTGTATTGCCTTTCTATATTTTGAATACTGTAGTTTGTTTTCTTTATCTTGTGTTTTGCTTGCATTCTGTTCTAACAGCATATTAAAACTTCAAAAGAGACCACAGCTCTCTCTGTTCTGAGTCAGGCAGAATTTTCCCTCCCTCCCACCCATTTAAGTTGTCTTGTTAAATACCACTGTCTTTCTAGTTGCCCACCTCTTATGTTAATCTGACCATATATCTCATTTCTCTCTACTTTCACTGGCTTATGTGAGTAATCACAAAACCATCACTTTTGAAATCCCACATCTTCAATTATTTAAATTTATTGGCCATCCTACAGTATTTCATAGCACCAAAATACAAAAGTAACCACCCCTTTCAGTCCATCTTACTGTTTTAAAAATAGTAACTCTCCACTAAACCTTAACTTTTTAAACAGGTAAAACTCAAGTTACCTACTTTCATATCTAACTTCTCTAGTGCACACTGCAGCGTGCATTCTTTTCAATCTTACCTTTAAGCATCCCTGTTACTAGCACTTTCTCTAATACCTAAAAAGATCATCTCTACTTGACTCCAAGTAGACTTTTCTCTATCTGTTAAACCTAGCACTTGCTCCTACAGTACTTATTACCTTGATACGGCACTCTTATAGATAGCACCCCAAAAGGCAAACCCCCATTTCTCGGTCACCCACGTCCCCGGAATCTCTTTTAAAGTTTTTGTCCAGTCCTTCTAGCATGTCGAGGGATCAGTTGCTAGTGTCCTCTCCTGCTCAGCTGGTGAACCTGGGAATATTGAGGCAATGTTACAATTGCCTCATGTACACAGACAACCCTCTCCTCCTCCCACAAAACACAAATACATGCGAGAGATGCAACTATACGGCCAAACTGGAGGCTGAGCTCTCTCAACATAGGACTGGCAAGACCAGTCAGGAGGAGAAGGTTACCACACACACTATAGACCCAGTCTCACATAGTACCATCACAACCTCAAATCATACACATAAACACACAAAGACATACTCGGGCTCTGATCAAAAATCTACCAAAACAGCAGAGGCCACCAAAGCAGACACCCAAACAACCACCACCTCAGAACACAACACCTGCAACACATAGACCTCACAGTCAGAGTGTCAAACAGTCACAGCCCTTAAGGCCAAACACAATGCCAGACACACTAGTCATTGGTGACTCCATAGTCAGACACACTGGCGTCCCGCTCACCAGACTGAGTAAGGAGAAGGTCACAGTAAGCTGCCTGTCGGGCGCTAGAATCCGCCACATAACGCAAGCACTCAGGTCTCTCAACAGCAGGTACAAATACGACTCAGTCATTGTCCACGCTGGTGTAAACGACCTGAGACGTACCTCCTTGGACTACATGAAAAGAGACATTGAGGAGCTCTCTGATTATGTAGCCCAGGCAGGTATGACCCTGACCTTGAGCAGTATCCTACCTTCACCAAGAATGATGCCACAATACAGAGATAAGATGATCAGCTTTAACAATTGGCTTAAACTCTGGTGTCATTCAAAGGGGATCCAATGTCTGTCTGCCTGGGATGACATGCTGGACAAGCCACGCTGCTTAAGGGACGGCTTGCACCTGTCACCCTGGGATTCCGGATATTGGCAAAGGCTCTTGCCACCCCATAGTGCCTTTTTAGGCAAGGCTCAAATTCTAAACCTACCACCCTAGAACACAAAAAGGAAAAAACTAAGGGTAATGCTGCTCAATGCCAGAAGTCTAAATCTCAAAATGCACGCACTCGAGGCCCTTCTCAGTATGGAGAACATCGATGTCCGTGCAGTGACAGAAACCTGGTTCAAGGCTCCTGAGAGCACCCCAGCACTATCAGGTTTTACCTCTTATCATGCGTTCCGGCCCCAAAATCCGGACAATACCAAGAAAGGAGGTGGGGTATCCATATTCATCAAAGACACCCACACCTCAAGACTGGTGGCAACGCGCGATGCATCGGAGACCATCCAGGTGCAATTAACCATAGGCAAGACTGCTCTACAAATTGTAGCATGTTACAGGCCACCCTCACAAACTCAGGAACCTCACATGGCCTTCCTGAAAACACTAGAGGGGATAAATGTATCACCAAACACCATCATACTAGGTGACTTCAATTACCCTAATATAGACTGGGAACACTACTCAAGCCCAAACACCCTAGCCCAAAAGTTCCTGGAATTCATAAACTCAAATGCCATGGAACAACTAGTCACCATCCCCACAAGAGGAGAAAACATACTTGATCTCATTATCATGAACATGGGAGCACAATGTTCAACACCGGAAGTATACCCCTCACTGGTGAGATCAGATCACAAACTAATCTCGCTGGAGGTCCTCATCCCACCCCACCTGAAATAAAAAGACCACAGTAAAGAACTTCTCGAAGCCGACTTCACACTTCTAAAGACTAGTGTGGTCTCCTTTAAGGCCCCCGAGCCGGCAGAAAACAGTACTCAAGCCGCTGAATCACTTACAAATGCCTTCTACCAGCACCTGCAGGACTGCATGGATAAGGCAATCCCAAGCAAAACAAAGACTCTTTGTACAAAAGGCAAGCGTCCAGTCTGGTGGACCCCAGCCATAAACAAACTCTACAACAAAGGAGGAAGCTACTACAAGATAGAGCAAAATCCTTAAAAGGTAAGACACCCTTGATCACTATAAGTAAAAACTAAGAGCTCTCATAAAATCATCCAAAGCAAATTTTGAGAGAAAAATAGCTAAAGACTCAAAAGACAATCATAAGGCCTTCTTTAGCTATGTTAGAAACCTGGGAGGAAACTCCCAGATATGCTCAGAACTAGTTCAAAATGATGTGAAGATTACTGATCCTACAGACATTGCCAACATACTGGCTGACAGGTTCAGTGCAAACTTCTCCCCTCCCCAAAGGAGAGATATCTATATCAAGCGATTGCAGCCCCCAAACATCTCCAACACCCAAGTGAGAACTGCTCTCTCCAAAGCAAAAACACAGCATCCATGGGACCTGATGGTGTCCCCGGCTGTGTGCTCCACGAACTCAACGAGGAATTAACCCCACAGCTAGGACAGCTGTTTAATCATAGTCTTACCTCTGGATACGCACCCAGGAGTGGCGCACTGCAACTGTGGTCCCACTTCACAAAGGCGGTGCCTCCACCGACCCTGGAAATTACCGGCCCATTAGCTTGACAAGCCTTATCTGCAAAGCCATGGAGAGGATCATAATGGACCTCATAAATAAAGACATAGGGAATTTGCAGACTTTGGATCCATCCCAGTTTGGCTTTGTCAAAGGCAGATCATGCCTTCTAAACTTGGTTGACTTTTTGAAACAGTCACCAAAGCCATTGATGAGGAAAGGCAGTCCATACAGCCTACCTCGATCTGGCGAAGGCCTTGATACAATACCCCACTCGGGTATCATTGAAAAACTCATCAGCTTAAATGTTAACCCATACATCACAAGATGGGTTGCAAACTGGCTGAGTGACAGAACCCACAGGGTCAGAGTTGCTGGCACCATGTCAGACTCAAAGCCTGTCACAAGTGGTGTACCACAGGGCTCAGTCCTGGGCCCACTCTTGTTTGGCATCTACTTTTCCGAAGTACAAGCAAACACAGGAGGGTTATGGCTGACAAAGTTTGCAGATGACTGCAAACTCGGCACCATAGTAGAAAACACATCTGACACAGATATCCTTCAGAAGGGTCTCACAGAAACGGATAACTGGTGCCAGAGCCATGGCCTAAAGTTAAATGCCAAAAAATGCATAGTCATACCCTTCGGAAAAAACAAGGTTACCCCTAGCTACCAAATAGGTGACAATCCACTGAGCACAGAAGAAGTTATCAGGGACCTGGGGACCCAGGTTGATAGTAGTCTGTCATTCGACACCCATGTAGCTAAAGTAGTTAGGAAGACCTTCTACATTGCCCACCTTATCATGAAGGGATTCTCATCTAGATCAAGGGAGGTCATAGTCTCCCTATACTCATCACTCATCAGACCAATGATTGAGTACAATGCCCCATTCGGAATGTATCTGACCCGACACTTGCAGCAGCTGGAGAGGCCACAAAGTTCCTCACCAAAAGGATAAAGGGTCTCAAACATCTGTCCTATGCTGCCCGACTGAAAGAACTCCAGCTCTATTCAGTCACTTACGGCTTGCTCAGAGGTGACCTTTGCCTA
The DNA here is from genome assembly GCF_019279795.1 of Protopterus annectens. Lineage (NCBI taxonomy): Eukaryota > Metazoa > Chordata > Ceratodontiformes > Protopteridae > Protopterus > Protopterus annectens. The sequence goes on from NC_056741.1 coordinate 802,263,865, forward strand.
ACATACAAGGCCATGTCAAACCCAGATTTGATGAATATGCTTCACCTCAAAAATCTAGATCCGTCAGAGTCACAAGGGCGGAGACTTAAACCTCGACACGGCTATTAATAGGACGTGCTGGAGGGATAGATTCATCACCCAAAGACTCCCTATGCTGTGGAATAAAATCCCGGTATATGTGAGGCAGAGCACCTCGCTGGCCTTGTTCAAGAGAAATCTTGACCAATGGATGGGAGATCGCAGATATACCCCAGGGATTACCTCAGTGTCACTGCTCAACAGAAGCACAGCAAAATAATGGGTATAGTTCCCCATACTAAAGGGGTGGCGTAAGCCACAAAACTATGGGCTAGGCTTGTAAATGCCCTCGGGCAGATAGCCTAGTATGAACCTATGAACCTATGAACCTATGCAGGGGATGGGGGAACCACCATATTGTGACACTGGCTGAAACTTGGGAAGACCCTGAGTGCTTAAAACATAAATTTAGAGAAATGTGTAACCCTCAAATTAATATTACAATGGAAAGGCACATATTTTACACAACAAATCAAAAGCCTGGTGAAACTATAACAGTTTATATTACTGACTTGAGAAATAAAGCTGAAACGTGCAGATTTGGTGATTTACAAGATGAGTTGATAAAATACTGGCTTGTGTGTGGTGTCAATAATGATGCAGTGAGAAAGGTTTTGCTTTGAGACAGTGATTTAACATTAAGCAAAGCCACAGAGATTTGTCAAATATATGAGCTAAAATGAAAAGCACACAAATTTGCTTACAAATGAGCAGAGCATGTTTGCCGTATCTACCAGTGTGAATGTTGATACTAGTGTACAACAGATAGCTAAGACAAAAAAGCAATATAAACCAAAGAATGTGCCATTACCAAACCCTACCTATAAACCAAAGGGGTTGTTTGCTACCCTAGACCTTATTGTTTACTGTCATAATTGTGGAGGCGGTCATGAACCTAAACAAGAAAAGTGCTTAGCTTTTGGGCAGCAATTTCACAAATGTAAAAAGTGGAATCATTTCAAAAGGCTTTCTAAGTCTAAAGTGGCACATACTTTTATTAAAAGAGAGCTTCTAAAGAAACAAGTAGATCAGATAGAGAGCTCTGAACAAACTTTCAATGTTGATGGTGTCTCTGTGATCAATGAAACAGTTAATGCAGCAAACTATCAGTTGGCAGCAAAGAACAAAATATTTTGTACTGTACGAATTAATGAGAAACCTGTAGAGCTTAAAGTAGACACTTTGTCCAAGTGCAATGTTATATTAGCACAAATGTTTGCCAGAGTACAAGCTGCTGAGAAAGTTGATTAAGCAAACTGTGTGAAACTAGTTGCTTATGGTGATGAAGAGATTTAAACTGATGGCACAGTAGTTCTCAAATGCCATTCTACTGGAAACAGCTATGACTTGCAGTTTTACATAGTTAAAAGCCCAGTTGTCAGACCAGGAAGGAAGATTCTGGTAGCAATGCAGAGCAAAGTAAAAGCAAAACTAGACAAAATGGTGAATGTGTACTTACTCCAGTACAAGAAACAACTGAATGGGGGTCTATATTATATATTCGAACTTTCTAAACTTCGAATCCCATATGTTCGACAACATATGATCAAAGTTTAAAAGTTTGAATATATAATAAAACAAAAAAAAAAACTTACCTTAACAGTGCAGGCAGTGGGGCAAACCCCCCTGCACCCCCCTACTTAAATATACCAACTCTGAGATCGCACTTTAGTGCAGAAAAGGGAAATTCTCCCATTCTGCACTGAACGGCGCCATTACGTTTAACCTTCGAACTCTTGAAATGTCAATCATATGGTGTCGACCCTATAACATTCGACATTTCAAGCATTCGGAGTTCTAATAGGAACCCCTGAATGGGTAACATGCATGGTCATAGCTCATAAGAAAATCTCAGATGGTATTCAAGTCTGTATTGATCCATGAGATTTTAAATAAAGTGCTTAAACATCCTCGTCATCCAATGTGAACAGTAGAAGAAGTAGCTGCTCTAATGCCAAATGCAACTATTTTTTCTGTCTTAGATGCAAAAAGTTCATTTTGGCAAATTTCGTTAGATTAGAAATCTACATTGCAACCACTTTCAGTACACTATTTGGAAGATATAGATTTTTGAGAATGCCATTTGGGATAAATTCTTCCAGTGAAGTATTTCAACGTGCAATGGAACAAATTTTTTTCTGGTTATCCATGTGCTATCATAGTAGATGACATTATTGTAGGGGGCCATGCTGAAGACAAACATGACAGAAACCTAAGGAAAGTTCTAGACCATGCACATGAAGTTATTCTTAAACTGAATCCTCAGAAATGTAAATTCAAGCTGAAAGAAGTTGCTTATGTGGATCATTTGTTTACTAGTTCTGGCTTACAACCAGATCTGTCTAAGCAATCAGCAATTCTTGTGATGCCAGTTCGAGAAAATGTCACCTCTTTGGAACGTTTTCTTGGTATGGTTAACTAGTTAAGAAAGTTCATCCCAGACCTGAGTGAGCTTCCAGCACCATTACATGAATTGGCGTGCAAAAATGTAAACTGGTCCTGGTTGGAGCAACACCAAAGAGCATTTGATATTCTGAAGTAGGACATTGCCAGTCCACCCACATTGAGATATTATACTGTTCACAAACCTGTAACTCTTTTATGTGATGCTTCAAAGTATGTTATTGGCACAGCATGTCTTCAAGAAGGCATACCAGTAGCTTATGCTTCCAGAACTTTAACCCAAACGTAAATGCAGTATGCACAAATAGAAAAAGGGTTTTGGCAGTAGTGCTTGCATGTTCAAAGTTCAATGATTATATTTATGGAAGACCTATCCAAATAGAGACTAATCAACAACCTCTAGTGACAATTCTGAAAAATACAATACATACAGCCCCAGTACACCTACAACACATGATGTCAAAATTGCAGAAGTACAATTTCAATATTGTTTACACCAAAGGTAAATATCTGTATCTGGCTGATTCTTTGTCAAGAGCACTCAGACAAACAACAGAACAATACGAAAATGAGAAAGCAGACTTTGAAGTCATGGAAGTCAGAAATCTTTCATCATCATGTCTTGATCAGCTCAGAAATCATACAGCTTCAGACCCAATTCTCCAGAAACTGAAAAATGTTATCAGTCAGGGATGGCCAATGCAACAAAACAGTTTAACACTAGACATACAACAATTTTTTCCATGCAGAGATAAGCTTATGATGGAAGATGGAATCATCATGAAGGGTCCTAAAGTGGTATCTCCTAAAGCATTACAAGAGGAATATATCAAAATTTTGCATTGTGGTCACCTGGGTACTGATTCTACCAAAAAAGGGCAAAAGGCATAGTATTTTGGCCTTCTATGTCAAAAGATATAGAGAAGGAAACTCTAGCATGTTGAATTTGCAATAGTACTAAATCACACCAACAAAAAGAACCATGGTCAATAGTTGCTACTGATATTTTTGAATGAAATGCTCAACATTACCTAGTGTTAGTAGACTCTTATTTGAATTGGTTTGAAATTGACATTCTTCCTTAGCATCCAGCACTTTCATTATGAAACTGAAGAGGCATTTTTTTGTCCATGGTAGTCTGCACAAAGTCATTTCTGACAGTGGTACACAATTTACAAGTCAGCAGTTCAAGAAATATTCTGAGTCTTGAGACTTTTAGTAGTCCTGAGTATCCACAGTCCAATGGATTAGCTGAGCATGCAGTTCAAAGTGTGAGACATTTGTTGAAGAAATCCAAGAGAGATGGTACCAGTGTTTTTTTTAACTTAGTCAATCTCAGAAACATTCCTCGTGACAGACGAGAACAACTTTACTGATTAGTAAACAATTGTTAGCACCAAATGTGAAAAACAACAAGATGGTCGAGGCTCAACTTTTGAAAAAATGTCAGTCACAAACGTTGTACTACGATAAATCCAGCATACCTCTTAGACCATTAAGACAAGGAGAGATTGTGAGAATGCAAACATCTAAAGGATATGACCATGTGAGTATAGTCAAAAATCTTTGTGAAGAACTGAGATCTTACATTGTACAAACTGAAGGAATGGATTTCAGTAGGAATCAAAGACATATACTTCCATTCTCCAAACCAGTGACGCAGCGGATTGCTTGTGCTAGAGACTATTTCTCAGAGCAACTCTACACTTGTTCAAATTACAGAGGACAGTGTACATTCTTCAAGTAATCCTGAAGTAACACCTGAAGTTCCAACTGAGAAAGAATCCCCAGAGACTGTCCCTGTTGCTAAACCCAGTCAAAATTTCTATTTGACTAGTTAGGGTAGAATTTCCAGACACAATCTGGAATACACAGTGACTTGGAATTAAATTAATTTGTTGTTGAAATGTTGAGGAGATATCTAGCATGTAAAATGTTTTGTTCCCCTAGTGCATGTCGAACAAATTAAAGAGGGAGGGTGTAGATCATTGAGTATATTGAACCTATTCAGCCGCTGTAGCTAAAAAGCACATGCATATAAGTACTGAGCATGTGCAAGATCAGTGCCATTTTGTACAGTCAGAAGCGCCAAAAGAGTAGAGCCAGCATACTGTGTTCCAAAATTATCTTTATTCAAATAAAACAACAAAAATCAGACAGGTTTCGGACGGAAAATATCACAGCCTTCTTCAGTGCAAGTCAAATACAGCTTCTGTTGCAGGTTAAATACACCCATCTTGAAACCTATTGGCCCATACTAGAATTGTTCATTTAAACCAGGTGGAAACAATCCACCCAGTTTGACAATCCACTTTTTCTTTGTTATTTAAAATAGAGTGCCACCCAGTTTTATTGGATTTATTGCCCTTGATGATGTCAATAACCATGAAAGAAAATCTGGCAGTGGGGTGTGTTAGATAGTGTTTATACAATGCATTGGTTACCTTTTTGTTTTTGATGTTACTGATGTGTTCAGAAATTCTGATTCTGAATGGACGAGAGGTCTGGCCAATATAGAAGCAACCACAAGTGCATGTAGCTTGATATACTAACCAGTCAGTACTGCAGTTGGCAAAAAAATTTAAATCAATTAAATTTTGTACAGTCAGTCAGAATGAATGCAGACATAATGGAGATGCACATGCAAGTGTGTTTGAAGTAATGAGTGAATCAGTTAGCTTTAGTACATGTTCCAGTTATAGTTCCTGATGTGTTTATGTACAATAAATGTCATGAACCCATACACCGCTTTATTGTCTCTTTTGAATGTATGAGACAAGTGAAAGGAACTTCCACAGCGACACCTTACTAAAAGTACACAAGGCCTATACAATATGCCCTACATGGTCCAGTTCAAAGACCTGTCACTATGCTCGGTATCCTACAGACTGCTAAGAGGTGACCTGTGTCTGTCATACAAGGCGTCGTCTGAGCTGTTATTGATATATTTACTGCACATCAGCAAGTAAGTCAAATGGCATCAAATCAAAAATACTCGGTAAAGGGATCTAAATCTCTTCTGCAACCTAAACAGAGTAGTTTGGAGGGACAGGTATATCTCACAGATGATATCACTGTTGTGAAACAAACTCCCCATCAGCATAAAAAAAGTTCATCCCTGTCTATATTCAAGCACAACTTAGATTTATCAATGGGAAATAGAAACTTTACCACAAGACTGCCCCTTGTACCACTAATGCACCGAGACAACTCCTAAATGAGTCTTCCCATGCGTGGGTCCCTTTAAATTATCTATGATATGGTCCCAGTTATTCTCATTAGGGATAATATATAATTATCAACCATTTTTGAGTAAGGTCAATCTATAACCAAATGGGACAGATTATTTTGTAGCTCAAAAAGGGAAACTGGCTAGGCTTAAAATGGCCTACAAGGGCAGCTAGCCTAGTACTTACTGATGAACTTATAACAGGAAAAGTGAAAATGAGCATGAGGAACTCATTATAATAGATAGCGTGGTTATCTTAGGGTTGGCAGTGGTTACATATAGATAGATCCCTGGGTCTAGAGAAGATGGTCAATTTCTTCATTGCCTGAAATCCCACAATGGTAGCTATCAAGCAGGAGCTACTTGTGAGGGACTTTAATCTGCCAGAAGTGCATTACATCACCACACAAGTAGGTTTATTCACAAGGACCATGCGAAGAGAAAGTGAGTGCTGTATTTTGACAGGAAAGGCAAGTGTTTACAGTTGCCTATGAACAAGCAATGAATAGTGCATAATGGTCAGCATTTATTATAATCCTGACTAGACAGAATCATTTTGTTTTCTCCTCCCACCTCACCTCCCTGGGACCTGCCTGATGTCTCCATCACTTGTCAACAATAAACCTATTCATTCCCCTGGGAGCAAGAGACATGCATCCCTGGACCGGATGAGAGACCTATGGTTGATTAGTTCCCGGCTGAGAATGCTAATTAACCTATCTGTTCTACCTTTTTTGAGACATGACTAGAACAGAGCAGGTCAACTTCAGGTACCAAGGAGCTCCTTTCATATCCCTTGCAAAATGCTGAGTCACAATTGTTGTGGTGTCAGAGAGAGGAGGCACGGGAAATTACACTCAGTCAGTACTAGGTGCTGCCACTGCCATGGCCCAGCAACCTCACTTTTCACCAAAAATGAAAAAGATGGCATTAGTCCCAAGCTCTTTCTCCACTTACCTCTACAGATACCCATGCCATTAATCAAACACTGAAAATCTGGGCTGTATTCAGGGCTTCGTCCCTCTACACCATGGAATTGGGTTGGCTAAAATGACTCCAGTTCAGCAGCAATGCAGAAGCAGTGGCAAGAAATGTAAAGGGAGAAGGGGTTTGGGGCTTAAAGATGAGAGATTTTGGTAGGAGTGGGTATGTTTCTCACATCCTTTAACAGGAGTGTGTAATAAAGCATTAGAAAAAACTGTGGGCCCATCCCAGATCAAGCTCATAGCAAATGCAGTATTTTTACATTCCATTATACAGGGAAACAGGGGTAAATGTATTTTTTAAAGGAAGAACTAGTATGTGTAACATCTCTGACTGTCAGAAAAGTTAAGGAAATAAAGCCAAAGGAAATGATATGGTCACTTCATATATATATATATATATATATATATATATATATATACAAGGAGAGAGAGTGAGTCAGAGAGAGATACATACAGATAGATAGATATAGATATGGGGGTGGTACAGGTGGAGACAAAAGAGAAAAGAAAGTCATTCAGTAAATAAATAACACAAGTTGTGAAGCTGAGGTCATGTGGTTCTTTTAAGTGCATTATGAGGGAAAAGGCATTAAAGTCAAATATTATATCTTTGGAAGGGTGTAGGGACAGCCTGAAGAAGGGACACAATTCTAGCAACTATCTGCAGTCTATATTTGTAAAGATGTGGACGGTAAAAAACAGAGCTGGTCAAAAAACAGATGTACAAGGGGTAATGAATATCCTTTTGTCACAGAAAGGCGTCTAAGTCTTATCAAATTGCTGAGATGTGTGCACTTCTGGAGAGGAGTGTAATCATTTTATCGAACACCTGTTGCAGCATGGAGGAGGATTTAACTTTTGCTTGCTGAAGTAATAGCATTGTAATAAGTAGATGCTGCATCTCTTAGTCTGAAAGTCAGTGGCTAATCAGGACTACAGAGGGATTCAGGAGACAGAGCTGGGAGGCACTGAGGATTGAAGTCACTAAATAATAACATACATTTGAGTTTCAGACTTCACATCCTTCAGAAAATGTATGTTAAAACAAACCCTGTTACTCGAGCAACTCTAAGTTTACAAAAGTAATATTTAAAATATGTTCCTATTTTGGGCCTTTGTCCCCCCATTTTTTCAGGTTTTGCCTAGATTTCTTGCACTAAGAGGTTGAGAGGTATGTGCTGAGGCCCAAATTCCTATTTTGTTAACACAAGCTCAGGCAGTTGGCATAAGCTGCATTGTTGTTGATGTATAAACATTCTGCCTTTTCATTGATATAATCACATCACGCGACTTTCCTTTTCGCAAAGTAGCTCAGAATGTAGTTTATGTGCAGTGTACAACATAAAGAATAATTCTTCTTTTAAGCAGATTACTGTATAGCTCTCTTCCTTTTGAAGAATGGATGGGAAGGAATGTCAGCCCTTTTGCTGTCATTCTGTAGGCATTCTACTCAGCTCTGATGCTGATGAATTCTTGTGGGACTTGCATGCTTGGCAAACCACCAGAACAGGCTTTTAAAAAACATTTGAGCCTGTGTCTGAGAACAATATCTCTTGTAAATGTTTAAAATTAAATGGTTTGCCTTGTCATTCCATCTCCCCAATCTAATGTGGTGTATATCAATCACACTGAGTCTAATATAACAATGATAATGTTTTCCATTAGCAATTCTTTGTCCCGTCTAGCATTTGTATAGAATTCAGCCACTGTAGGCTGTCATCTCTGGCTCTGCAGATCAAAACGCATCTATTTGTTTTGAACCATATAATCCCTTCAGGATTTCACTGATAAGAACCTTTCTGTGCCCCTGTATCTGCCAGTTGCATTGTTTCGTTCCTATAGAGGTCAATAGTAGGAAAACGGACTGTATCTGTAACCATGCTTTTGTCTGCTTCATATAGAGATACTCCCTTGTGATAGTGAGGCAGAACTGTATATGATGTAGCACACATATGTAATACACATATGAAAATGGATTCTTTGAAGGTGATTTTTTTCCACTGGGTATATGGGAATATGCATAAGGTTTGTTAGTGGAAAAGAAAATGGGTAGTTATGTTGGGGTCACAAGGCTATAAGTTAAATGAAAGTGGATAGAATAGATTTAGTGAAAGACATATTAGATGACTGTGAACCTCTTTCTTTCTTTCTTTCTTTTTTCTTTCTTTCTTTCTTTCTTTCTTTCTTTCTTTCTTTCTTTCTTTCTTTCTTTCTTTCCTTGCTGAAAATATGTTGGCCCACTGCTGCCTTTAGACTGCACAGTATTATGCCTCTACCAGTTACATATATCCGGGTATTTTCGAGCATTGTATGAAAAAGCAAGTTAATGAGTCGATGCCGAGCAGGTGTGAGTATCATGTGAAAAGTGTATATCATGAAGGGGTACGATTAGCAATATGGTCAGTGTAAGGTGAGTGCATTCACAGTCTTTGTATTGATACTGTAAAATGTGCAGCGCACACAGCACCACAGCCATACGTTTTGCTTAATACTTTATATGTGGCATTAACATATTGTAAATTATGAAAATGTGACATGAGACGTTAGCGCACATTACTTGGTCATGCCTAAGCTTCTACTTGAGGGCAAGAATTTTTTTGAGTGCTTGTTTATAGAGACATGAATTGAAATATGGAAATCTTGCTTGTATGTATAGTTGACAATGTAAAAGGAACTGAATGTTTTTTGCAATGTTTAACACACTGCAGTTATCAATGATTTTCTTCAGTATGATCTGGAGTTTCACCTGGTGACATTCAGTGGTTTGTGGGTCACTGGGTTTTGGAAGTATTGATACAGCTAGAGGTAAGGTGATATCGCATAGCTTCATGATTACTTAAAAAGGAGGTGGGAACATGTAAATTAGTGCATGAACAGTGATGATGATTGTGATAGTGTGTGTGTGTGTGTGTGTGTGTGTGTGTGTGTGTGTGTGTGTGTGTGTGTGTGTGTAAAGTAGGTGTGTGCATGTGTGTGTGTGTGTGTGTGTGTGTGTGTGTGTGTGTGTGTGTGTGTGTAAAGTAGGTGTGTGCATGTGGCATGTGTTTGTGTGTGTGTGTGTGTGTGTGTGTGTGTAAAGTAGTGCATGAACAGTGATGTTGATTATGATGGTCTGTGTGTGTGTGTGTGTGTGTGTGTGTGTGTGTGTGTGTGTGTGTGTGTGTGTGTGTGTGTGTGTGTGTGTGTGTGTGTGTGTAAAGTAGTGCATGAACAGTGATGATGATGATTATGATGCTGTGTGTGTGTGTGTGTGTGTGTGTGTGTGTGTGTGTGTGTGTGTGTATGTATGTGTGTGTATGTTTGTATTTGCCTCCCAAGATGACATTTTAGGCAATGCTCCTCCACTTGTTTTGTTTGTGTTTTTAATTATGATGAAAATAAAAGACAATAGAAGGGGATTTTATATATATATATATATATATATATATATATATATATATATATATATATATATAAATTATATCTTACTGCACATTTGAAGTGAGAGAAAACACATTGAAACAATAATAGCATAATTAACACTGACACATAATCCTAACAATTAACTAAGATCCTAAGTAATTATGCTCATTATTTACAACTGAAAAGTAGAATTAGTTCCTGTATGACCCCATCTTCTTTTAAGTTAAGGTGATACATGGTAACAAAGGTGTTAGCAGTATATTAAGTATATTTAATGACGCAACAAGATAGCAAACAGTCAATGTCTGAAAGCTAAGCAGCAGAGAAAAACAGTTCATGGAATGGAGTAAAATAAGTGTGCTGAATGTTACAATATTAGATAATAATTGAGTGATAAGGGATTATTTGACAGAGTATGAAGAAGAATCTCTAGTTCTTTATATTGCTTTTATTTTTATTAGCAGGATGCTAGGTGGAAGTTATTTCAAAGGTGTTCAAGTAATTTGTGAACATTTCAATGTAATTGCCCAAATTTAAGGATTTAAGATTTAGCCATTTCTGAAATATGTAAAAGTTAAGCAAAGAGAAGCATGTGATTGCTGTGATTTTTTTGTTTCTTCTGATAAAGTGGCAGATGTGATGTGTAATATGGCAAACTGCCATGTGACATTTTTTCAAGGAAGGAATTTTAAATCTTAGAAATCAATGTAGATCATAATATTTTAGTATATTTACAATCCCAGAAAAATCGAAAGATAGCAACACTATCTGACCCACAGTCAATACAGATGGAGTAAAATGTATTTTGTTCTCAGGTGTAAGATATGCATTGTTTAGAATCGTGAATGGGGCCTAGCATATTTTTTTTAAAGGGAGTATATCTTAATGAGTTAGAAATTGACATTTTAAAAGCTGTTGTCTCTGTGCATGTTGAATCCTACTTGGCTCAAATATTTGAAACCAAATTTTGGATCTAAAATCAGTTAATAATTTATAAACCTTTAATAAGGCTTTATTTTGTAATAAAGAGTGTAACGTTTCTTAAAAAATCAGTTAGTTAAGTATTCTTGGTTGAATGTAAACATTGAATTGCTTATATTCAACAGTTGACTGATGATTGGAATGTAGCTCTTAGGTAAGTAATTTTTTTTCTTAGTTGACACGGATATGTTAAACTAAGGTTGATAAAGTTGAGAACTGTTTTATTTTGAAGAACAGGAAATCTGGAAAAGTTTAACATCTGATTATTTAACAACAAATTGTGATTAAGTTATACTGGCTGTATAAGAGTATAGATGTTTTGCAGTTATGGATGACTCATTAAAGTCTGTAAAGTAGAGATCAAATTTGAAAAGAGAGATAATTTTGTATTTTTAATGCTTGTTGGTCAAGAAAGGGACTAGCTAAAGGACTGAGTATATTAGACAAGAAACGTGTTCCAAATTACTGCACATGTAGGAAACCAAAAATATTACTGGGTATATAAGTTAATAATAGTCCATAATATAAGTGCATTATAATCAAGAAGTACAAAATAAAGACCAAAGAAAAAATCTCCCCCTTGAGTTTTTAGGAAGAGTGACTCTAGCTAATTTTGGAGACCAAATAAACTTAGCTAGATTAGATTCTATTTGAATAAACATTGAGAAAGTATTTAATAATTAGAACTCAAAAAGGAAGTATGTGGAAAATATAAATTTTAATAATGGTAATTTTAGATAAGAAAGCAAGGTTCATTTCTGACCATCTTGTTAGATTGTTTTGTATGTCCGTCCAACATTTATTATTGATCATAGATCCTCAGCCATTGTTTTAAGAAAATGTAATATCTAGATATTCATATGATTTCTAAGCTTTATATCTTATAGTGCAGAATGATCTATATGATTATAGTTAAGGTTTGAAGAAAAGAGGAATGATATAACCAGATTACGTTTGTAATTGAAGTAATTGGAGTAGGCTGAAAAGGTTTGTATAGTATTGATTTGAATGCGATAAAATAGATATTTACATCATATGCAAATGCAGAAAATAGCATCTTAACCTCAAACAAGTTGGATAAATGTAATAAGCTGTTTGAATCAGAGCAAAAAAAGACTTGACATAGGTATTAAACAGATGAAGGAAGAAAAGACAGCCTTATCTTATCATATTATTGATACTTATGGTTTGTGACTTAAGTTGGTTTATTAATAGAAACACTGATACATTCTGGTAGAGATTTTTTACTGAATCTAGTCATGAATGTAGGAAGCCAAATTTTCCCATAATTGCAAATAAAAATTGAATGGAAACTATGAAATGCTTTAGCAGCAGCTAAATAAAAAAACAAAGATCTTAGGTTTATTTGTGAGGCACAGTTTCGCTAAAGTAAACAAAGTAAGTATCTGGCCAGATGTTTGTCCACCACTAATAAATCTTGATTGATCATTGGAAAAAAAGTGACAGCAGAATTTAAGGGTGTGATGGCAAACAGTGATTTGTGAAAGGCCCTTTTAAGCCTTATGTAATAGAACAGTTTTGGACTGATTTAAATGTAAACCCAAAATGCCATATTCAGCAACATAGTTAAACAGGTATAATAACATTTTACAAATTGTAAAGCTAAAGTACGTATACAACTGTAATGTAAAATCAATGGAGCCTTGGGATTTGCCCAGTTTTAATGATGCTATAATCTGTTGTATTTCTTGATCATTAATTGTTTGTATAAGAGTTCTTTGTGTTCATGTCTCAAGTGGGGGAAAGTTATTTGAGCAAAATATTGGTTAATTTTATCAAGGTGTGTTTCAATTAAGGGATTATGGTAAAAGTTTTGAAAGGAATCATACATTGTCTATAAAATTTGAAAGTATATAGAGAGCTTTTTGTTATTTTTACTGATTTCTTTGGTGCTTCAGGTGAAACATAGAACTTCAACATTCTAGCTAAATATTTAGAAGAGAGTTGCACTCCCTCTGCATATGTAGCTAGGATTTTACTCTCATACCAATAACGTTGTTGCATATATAATAAAAATAATTCATGCTGGGTATCGCTGATTTGAATATTGAGACTGGGGGTATTTGTAAAGGTTTGTTTTTTTTCTAAGTCAGTTAATTTATGTTTTAGTCGATTTTCTTTTTGTTTATTTTTCTTTTAATATATGTAGCTTTATAAGAATACCTCTAATTTGCATTTTATGGGATGCCCATTTAATGTCTAATTTAATATCTTGATGTTCAGTTTAGCAGTTGTAAAATTTCAGTTTTAACATCTTCCATTTCCAGCAGACTAGGGATTAAGATTCCAGTTGTTGGAACATTTGCATTTTCAGTGGGTGCTTTTAGATCATAGGATCATAGGAGATTACTAGGTTAATGACCTGGAGGTCATTTCAAGCCTAATCATTTCATCCCAGCATTGTCATAGAGTTGCTTTGTTTCACATGAATAGGTAGCCTATTCCAGAGATGTAGCAGTTGCTTGGAAATAATTCTGTCTCTCCAGCATGTCCTATTTAAGTTGCAGGCCATATTTAGGTCCCTGGAATGGGTGGCCCTAGTCCCATTTTATTTATGGATATGCAACAAGTTCATTATGTTTGGGTCTGAGAGTGCTCTGTAAGCCAAGCATAAGTCTCCCCTAAGAAGTCTATATGATACAGAGTAAAGTGACAGAGACTTTAGTCCATCTATGTACAGCACGTGATGGAGTCCCTTGATCTTCTTTGTTTGAAACCTCTAAACTCGCTCCAATTGCTGCAAGTGCTTTGTATGGTACATGACGAAAAGTCCATTCTAAAATCTGTAGTTGGATTTTAGAATGGTCTAAAACAGTACATAGATCAGTCTTTAAATCTACTACACTCCCTAGTAAAAATTTTGACATCAAAAATAAATCAATTTTAGAAAATGTTATAGCAGGTAGAGAAGTAATTAAATGTATTACTTTGTAGGCTTGCAAAATAAATTGGATGAGAAAACTGGAATTGATTTTTAAGATCCAGATTTGCTAAGGTATTTATAATTGAATTCAAGGTTGGGGGACAGGTTCTGTCAAGTTGGGGATACATAAATGTATTCCAAGCTCCTATAGTACTAATCATTTTGTTTAGATAGTAAATTAAATATTTTTATAATAAAATTAGCCTGATATGAGCATGGTGCATATAGGTTAAAAACAAAATAGGTTTATCTAGATGCTTAAATTTTTCTACCAAGCAGCACTATCTGACCTCATCTTCTAAAGTCAACTCAATAATCGAACCACAGAAGGTATTTTAACTAGTAGTACAACACCTGACTTGTTTGTGTGCTTATACAAGGGTACAGCATATTTAATCCATTTCTTTTTAATACGACACCATTGAGAAGCTAACACATGGGTTTCTTGCAGGAATAGCATTTGGGTTTCAGACTTATAAAACACGTGAAACAATAGTTTATGTTTTTTAATTTGTTAAAGCCCTCTTGTATTCCATGAATCTATTCTGCATATTATGTATTACTAAAGTGAGGGAAAAGTATATTTGCTAAAAGATATAATGATAAAAAACAAAAAAAAAACTTGGTTAATAAGTCTAGGGGATTATGATATTGGTTGTTGTGATAAAAATAATAGATGTAAGCAACATGTTAAATGTGATGATGCAACTGTAAATATAATTAGAAGATCTAATAGGTGGCAAATTCAATGACATCATTTAGTTAAGAGAAATAGGAGAAGTAATTTTTGAAAAGTAATAAGCTAATTCTCTTCTCTTCTCTTAATATCTATGGGTATATCCCCAAACCCTCAACCCCAAGAAGTGTAACTTTTAAAAATGCAACATAAATGTATCAGAAGTTTGATGGCTAAAACAACTGGATATAAAAACAAGTACATCAAAGCTATAGAGTAAATATTTAAGAAAGACTTCTTATTAGCATTTGCAAAGAGTGTAATATGTCAGATGCAGTCTGCAGGCAGCTCATATGAATTACTACAATGCAAAATTTATAGTGACAACAAATGTAACACATAAATAGCAACCCTGCTTGTCTACAGTCCTTAGGTTGTTTCATTCATATTATTCTAGAAAAGTACAGTAAAGAATTAGCATTCTATCTCATCTTCCAAAGAAACTTGTGACAAAATCACTGTTGTTACAGATTACCTTTATCCAAAGCTATTAATAAACTTTTGAAAAATTTATATTATTAATGAAAATTAAAATATTATTTTCAGCCATAATCTTAAGATATGATTTATATCTTTGAAAGAGTTAACAGTATAATAGTCTTAGAAATATGAATCATAGTCACATGCATTTTATCCTTGAATCTAGTTGACTATACTGAATAAGGAAGGGAAAACAAAACACAAGAAAAATACACACACACACACACACACACACACACACACACACACACACACACACACACACACACACACACCAAGGGAATTGCTGGAACACTTTCTAGCTATCCAAAGAAAACCAAGCCAGAGGATTACATTATCTAACTGAACAAACATAATTTGCAGCTGGTGGTTGTATTCCCGAAGCAGTGCCCCAGGTCAAGGTGCTGTTCTGTCAAAGTAATCATGCTTGTTTAGCTAGGATGTGCTATATTCTGTCATGCACCTGTGCTAAACTTTGAGAAGAACAATGGCGCCAAACAAAATTAACAACACAGGAAATGCAAAGATGATGGCATGCACTACAGCTTGAACTAAAGTACAGGAACGTCATCCACCATGACAGGTAATTCTTTATTACCAGCAAATAAAGTTGAGGCTTCAAAGCTGAAAACAACTTTAACGACTTTTTCAGCTTCATTGTAATTTTCCAGTGAGCGTTCTGTCATTTTTATAAAAAAATGAGTTTAGCAGGAAATTGAATTTGAAATCTTATATTTTTTGGATTAGATAACTACAAAATGGGGCAAGGTTTTGGCATTTCATTTTATATATGAAAAGATGAATGATTCTAATGTTATGGCCATGCCATATTAAGTTTTTTTTTTTTTTATTGGCCTGGGTTATGGTTTGCACATCTTGGAAATTCAATGTTTTAACGTAAGTTATTCTAAGTTGTATGTTTTGTGATTTCCTAGCTGTGCAACAAGCTCTCTAGATGATAATCTTCTCAGCACATTCTTTGTTAGATAACAGCAAGGCAGATATACCCAATATTACTTGTTAAGATCTTTTAAGATAGATCTTCATGCAGCAACCTAAAACAAACTGACTACAGAGAAGAGGCTACCAGTATGTCCTGATAACTAAGATTTTTGAGGCTTCTGAACTTTTTAGTTATACATCTCTACATTCTCTCAAGTTAATTGATATGTTTAGTCAAATGCATTCCAAAAGGTGCATTATATTCAAGAATGGGTCTGATGAGAAATGAGTGAAGGGGAATTATGATATCTTTGGATCCAATGGAGATGCCTTTAGAAATCAGCCAGATAGAATGCTTTCCAAACATACGTGGAGAACTGGTGGACAAGCAATAAGGAATTATGAGCAAGAGTGCTTAGAATCCCTTATGACAATGCTTGATTGGAGGTTCTCTACCTCTATGATATGTGAAAATGTTTGTTTACTGGCATGAACTATGCTACAGTTTTTTACATTAATTTGAGGCCATTGTCCTTGCACCAATTGTTAACAAGGGCTAAACCATGTTGAACAATTAGTCACTGTATAACCACAACCAATTTGCAGTCATCTGCAATCTTAAATAACTATAGGCCAGGACTGTTGGATTAAAGGTCTGAGAACTGGATCCATATTGGAAAGGGCCAAACACTGAACCCTGTGCTATACCACTGGTAAATTTTTGCTTTCAGAAGTGGCACTGGCAACTGTAACTCATGGGTTCTGTCAGACACCCAGTTATCCACCATACAAAATGAGGATTTATATTTGCATTTATAAGTCTGTCAGTAATGCCTGCATAAGTAATAGTGTCAAAGTCCTTAGCCAGATCTAGATATGCTCTAAGAACTGCATAACTGCAATTCACTGCTTTGGTTGTTATTATCATCAAATTAATGAGGTTAAAGACGCTGGACCTTCCTTTGACAAAGCCAAATTGATGAGGGTCCAGTGTTACAAGGTTTTCAATGTCCATATTAGTGAGGTCTGAGTTAATATATTGCATAGCTTTACATATGAGGTTAGTGAGACTAATAGGTCTACTTTTCCTGCAGTCCTTGATTAGGTCATCTTTGTGTTATGGCATTACAATGGCTGTTTTCTCGGCTTTGGGGATGCAACCAGTGGAGAGACTTAGATTAAAGATGTTAAGTAGGGGTTCAGATAGGCCATATTGTTCTAATAAATAAGAACTGCAACCATACTTAAATTTGACTGTGGAATGTGAAGTTTATAGAAAAAGTGGAGATGACAGGTAAAAATTGAAAAAAGTAAGATGCATCCAAAAGAACATTACGTGAAATGGAGTGCATGCATAATACATGCTGCATTTGCATAGGTTGGATAGCATACATTTCCTTTAATAAAAATGCTTATAATCAGTTATCAGTTGTATGTTATTTATATTTAAATTGCTATAACCTAGAAGCCTAACTTACTTTTGGATTAAGTAATTTAGCTTAGTGAATTACATTGATTAACAATAGAAGAAAATATATATTTATGTCTAACTTAATTTTAAAAAAGTGTGAAAATGAGTATACAATAATACCTAAAATTTGAACATATGTTTTGCCTTGAGAGGTGGAATAAGATGGGACTGTGCAAAAAAAAAAAAAATGAGCAAGGCTCTGAGATGAAAATGAATGAGAGGTGAGTGGAAGTTCAGGAGCCAATATTAAGAAACAGAGTTGGATTCTGAGTAATAATTACAGACTTGAAAAGGAACAGTATGCATGTTATCAAGGTTTGTGGTGTGTGTGTTTGTGTATCTTGGGTTGTCCGTTTTCTTTTTTCCCCTTGTACTAAGTGACTGGATATTCAGTTTGCAAGTGTGTATTACTGATGCTTGGTTTAACAGAATGAAGTGTTATAATTTCATAGATTAGTACTAAGCTAACTGCCCTTGCGAGCCATTTTAAGCCTAGACAATTATCCCTTGTGAGACTCAAACCCTGCACCTTGTGTTTGGAAAGCAAACACCTTAACCATTAGGCCACCCTCCCAACCCTAATTGCTAGTATAAAGCAGCATGATGTGAATACATTTCACCTTATATCTTAAATACTGATAATAATAGGTAATTGTTATTTACGAGGGAGATATAAATGGAACAGAAAGTGCAAACAGAATGACTATGAAATCTGGGAGGGAATAAAAAATTGTGGGAAAAGTTATATATATCCTTAAATATTTTAAGTGATAAACATTAAAGAGATCCTTAATAGGTGCAATAATTAGTGAATGGCAATGTTCTAGTAGCCTGCTGGTGCAAATATATACATATATATTCCCTATTCTGTGCTCCTCTTTTGAATATAGGCTGTGGAACACATAAAGTAAAATATATGTACAAAATAGAAGAAATACCAAATATTGCCTCAAATAGGTAGGAACTGAAACATACACAGAACAGAAAGAATGAATACCACTTCTAAATAGTAGTCCTACTAACAAGAGTGGCAGAGAAGTAAGTCCTGCTATTTCAGCTCTGTACTACTAGTTTAACCATTAGTGCTGCCAGTACGATAATGAAGGCAGGTATAAAAGGATGGAGTTTTAATACTGCTGAGGAGCTGGTTGTACACATTTTATTAACTCATGCTGATAATTTGATATTGCCAATTTGGGAAGAGAGACACTGGCATTGCTGTTCAATACTGGAAGAATTAATTATCTTGCTTTGCCAAATGAATGTGAAAAATACTGTAAAAGTCTCCCTCATACACAATATATGTGAATCTACTCTCATATGAAACAATGACCCTGCAACCTTTGTCACATCATTTAATTAAGTTTCAGCTCTCTTTGTCACTGGTAAAGTAATAGTAAACTATACCCTCAATAAATATATAGTCAGTATTACAGTATTTCATAAACACTTATGCTATTTATGCTGTTTCCAGTTCAGTTTGATGTCTGGAAATTGTACAAAAGTTTAAGCATCCAGGTATTGCAACTTATGACAAGTTGTCCTTTCAAGACCACACAGACAGGATAGTAAAACCATTTCTTCATTCATTCATTCTTTGATAACCACTTTACCATATATATAGTTGTTGCAGAAACAGAGCCCATCTGGGTAAACAAATGGCCTAAGACAGAGAACCAGTACTGTATAGAGTGTCAGTTCATTACAATATGCACCATCTCACACACTGCACAATTTGCATATGCACCTATGGGCAGTATAGAGGATCACCATTTCATCTACTGGCATGTCTTTGTAACATATGATTAAATTGATCATCAGATAAAAACTGATACAGATATGTGTCCTTCACACCATCTCTAGACAGGGGGCAACTAATCCAGGAACAAAACTAGAGAACCAAGCAGGTAAACCAAAAACAGGGGGTTGTCATATTGGGTGTGGCACCAGCTTACCTTTGAAACTAAAATTAAAAATTGAAGAGCTTGTTCTAGTTCTTGAAATACTTTGTTGTTCTTTAATATTACTAAATGCACTGTCCTCTGAAGGATGGTCAAATCCTAGGAATGAACAGCAGGTTTTGCAGCAGAGAAGCTGCCTGCTACCCATCTCTGTATACTATTTAATGCATAAAGTAGATTAACTTAACTAATAAACTGATACCCACTCAATATCTGTGCCCTGATTTAGTCTATTTATTATGCTTGCATTACACAATCAAACCAATGAGTTCATGAACAGCATACCTGCTTAGAGCTCAAAACAGCCCACTATTACAGGAGATTTGAGCACTGGCTCATGCTTTACCGGTTACCGTGTGACATACTCTGTTCATAGAAGCTGGGTTTGTTCAATGCACCTCGTACTGTTTAATTTTAAGGTATTGCTTATGCTCAGAAATGCCTACATTTGTGCTGGATTCCTTAAATTTACACCGTAGGTAAATGTACAGAAATCATTTACAAAGCTTTTATTTTTACTGTAACTGCCACTAAGATCAAATATGGGCTTTGAATAATCCAGAAACCTGAATAATAACTAATGTCTAATAAGGTACAATCACTCTGAGCTGGTCTGCAGCTGATGCCTCACATATACTAAATGCAAACAGGTATTAATTCCTAGTGTCCATCACTATATATAAAAATATCATGAGTTAATAATCCTTTTCTAGCTATAGAATAACTAGGGTTTCATGTCAGTGCAGTTAATTATTTTTTGCATACATCTCTATCAAAGCTACCAATTGTTGATTGTATTAACTTGGGTATGTGCATGTGGATTTATCTCATGCATCTAAAATGCATCTGTAATATGAAATTTTATGGCTGGCCTGTGTGGAGCTCTTCTCCCCAGCCCCCATAATATGCAGACTTTAACCCATATGGCAAACTTAGTTAACAAAGTATAACTAAACTGCAAATACTCAAGTGACCCATTCATGATTCCAGCAACTGAGATAAATCTAGTTGATCTGGAATTTTCTGAAAGCATATGCAGTTTTACTAAACGGTGTTAAGTACCTGGAAAGGGAAGCATATTTATTCAATCTTTGCTCAGGGATAAAGACTCACAAAATACAAATACTTGCCTGCAGGAATGGCCTGGGGTTTGTATGCTTAAGTGCCTTTCTCAGTGTTGCCCTGTATTTATGTGGAAAAGCTGGAGTGGAAGGAATGAAACCCAAGTCTGTAAGATATAATCTGTTCATAGTAAATTACTTTCTTTATCCTCTAAACTGCCAGAAATGCTAGGAGTGACTAATGTGGAAGAACTATAACAGGGTGAAAGGGTGCAGCAGAAAGTTGTAATCAACGAAGAAGAGCATTAAAGCACTGAGAAAGTAGGTGTTTTTAGTTGGTACCCCTGAATGGCATTTACAATGGAGTGATACAGGTCTGAGAGGCACAACAGATCATAGAAAGATAATTGTTCAACTGTTCAGTACATAGTAAGAGTGTGCATGTGTGTGCGTGCGCGTGTGTGTGTAAGGGGGTGGGGGTGAGGTTCAATAAAGCCCCTGAAGCTCGGTACATGGTGGAGGGAGTAACAGAGAGACAGTAATGTACAATAAGTAGGCAGAAATCAAACGAATTCTGAGATTAAGGATGTGGAATCAGACTTGTTATATCAGGCGAGGAGAAGGCTGGATAAGCATGGCAGGAAAGAACAGAGCAAACTGTAAATAATGAGGTTCTCTATAAGTAAATGAGTTATTTACTATAAATGAATGGTTTGTCTGTAATGTCTCTTAGCTAATCAAAAGTGTCATCTTGAGGCAATTTTGCATTTGAGAACTGTGAAATAGAGCATTTATGCTAATCAAAGATGCATAAAGATAATGCTCTTGATTAGCCACAAGACATCTCTGACAATCCATTCACATTTTTATTATGCCTTTCTGTTTTTTTAATTAATATTTACAAGTAATTTGTGTTGCTCAATTTTTTGGAGACTTTGAAACCGTTGCGTGCCTGTCTCATTGCATAGCCTCTGAGCCACCCACACATATGCACAGCACCTTGAAATGCCAGTCTTTTTTCGCTTTCCATTTTGTAAATGAAGCCCTGCTAGTGTGTCTAATGATGCATAGCGTAGTAGCAGAAAATGTGATTGTCCAAATACACCTGCTGCATACAGATTCCATAGCGAAGGATCATCTGGAGTCATTCCAGTGATAAATAAAAGCAAAGCTCTGTTAGTACCTTAACCCATGCTTGGTTATGAACATGAGTTACTAGATGTAGGCAAACTAAGCACCAAGCAGTGCTGCTATCATGTGTGTGTCTAGATATTTTAAATATCTATATATTATTTATATCTATTTATCTATCTATCTGTACAGGCACACACACACACACACACACACACACACACACACACACACACACACATATATATATATATATATATATATATATATATATATATATATATATATATATATATATGGGTCTACTGCTCTGCATTGAAAGAACACTTCTTTGAAATAGAGCAGGAGATCCACACTTCAGCGAAAGTTCACTTCAACGAAAGTGCACTTTTGCTGGTCTAGTTCCCTGGGCGACCCAAAAAAAACCCCCACTAAAACATGTTTTTGCAGGGGGCAAGCCCCCCTGCACTCCCCATGTGGGGGGCTGTGCCCCCCACACCCCCTACTTATACCAACTCTGAGATTGCACTACAGTGGGGAAAAGGTAATATTCCCATTCCGCGCTGTGGTGTGACTGCGAAGTCAATGTTTGAAGTTTCACTACTTTGAACAAGTGGACTCGGTGAAGTGGGTTCAAAGAAGTGAAACTTTGAACATCTGCACGGCTCCCGTATATATATATATATATATATATATATATATATATATATATATATATATATATATATATATATATATATATACACATACATGCACATACACACGTGTGTAAATAAATATATATATATATATATATATATATATATATACACACACACACACACACACACACACACACACACACACACACACACACACACACACAAACACATATATATACACATATGTCTATATAAATATGTATGTGTATGGGTGTGCATACATAAGTACTATCTATTTATCTATATAGATAGATACATACATATATAGAGAGGTGTACTAAGTAACAGCAAAACACCCAAATGTCAATGTCAAGATGTTAGAGAAACATCCTTGGTGCATGCAAAATTAAACAGCAGCTCCACCGCTCACCCTGCTAATTAAATATACCAACTCTGAGACTGCACAGTTCATGAGGAAGGGGCATATTTCACAACCACTATAGACTATCAATATCACACACATGTTAACTGTCTACCTTGTCGACCCAAATATGTTGGCAAAACAGATGTTGACATTTGGGAGGTTTGACCAGCTTAACTGCCAGTACATATACATATACACACAAAGTGTGTGTGTTCATGCACATGTGCATGTGTGCAACATTGTCATTTACAAAATGATTCTTAGATGGACAGCATTTATGGTGAAAAAGAAACTTCAGGATATCCATGAGTGCCTAGCACTGAGCAAGCAAAAATGTACCCAAAAACAAGAAACAGTAATTAAAAAAACATAACAGTAGTCGTGATCCCTATGAAAGTGCTTGCCAAGGTTGTAAGTCACCACATGCCCCAATCTTGGATACAACAGCTCTCAGTGGTAAATGATGGTGTAATAAGGCATTAGAGTCTGGTCCAGAAGAGTTTGAAAAACTTTTAACAGGTGAAATACAAAAAGATGGATCAAAATAGCAGTGCATTATAAACGTTGTCATTACAATATGGTTTGGTCATGCCTAGTAACATATTAAGAATAGTGCCACACTACCAATTAAATGATACAGCCAGCATTATCATGACAAGATGCAAGAAGGAGAAACATAACTAACCCTTCTGTTCAATAAGTCAGTAGACAATATATTAACAATATGTGGTTTCTGGGTATGTCGTCACACATTCCATGGTTGCCAAACACTCTCACCTTTACCACACATTTCCTACATGGCTTAACAAAATAACTGCCTTCGCACTATACTCTAGAACCTTCAACAAAATACTCTGTCAATTTCTCTCTCTCTCTCTCTCTGTCTACTTCTCCCTGTTTAAAAATCAAATTCTGTTTTAAAAATCAAAATAATTTTGCCTTCCAAACCAAGGCATTTTTTTTCTGTTAACTAAACAGATCCCTGCCTCCTCATCTTGCAGTTACAATGGTGAACACAGCTACGAGCTTGATGTGACAGCTGGAATAAAAGCTGTGAAATGAGAGACCACAGCCCAGATTTAATAAACACCATCTATGCATTTTTTTTCTAAATTCATTTTAGCCAGCTGTTCTCTTTATTTACTGATATAATTTTTCTTTTGGCTACCTAGTGATGCTTAAGTAGACACATATACATACTTCTAACAGTGCTTCTTGCTTAAGTGATGTGCTCTATGCTTCACTATGCAAGCAGGAAATTGTAAGGATTAAAACAAGGTCTGCAAGGTATAAATTGTAACTGCTAGCCTATCTTACCATCCCAATAAAGTGCCAGACTTCTGAGCATCCCATATACTTATGGAATGCATTTCCACTTTTAGCAAGCTATGCTATTATAGCTTAATGGCTTCAAAATCACCATTAAGTCAGTTACAAGTATTCAGACGATGTAATTATTTCACCCATCCAGTAACAATTCTCCCTATAGCCTACCTCTGCATTCTAGTCTATGTCCAAAATGATATCTGTATACCTTCTGTTGAACTCCCCCCCCACACTCAGTTCTTCCCACTTCCCTTTCTCTCTTCCTCCCACCCTGTAATCCATTATTCTGGCCACTCTCCTATATTCACTCTCGCCATCCCTGCTCTTGTCATATTTTAGTCCTTGCAACTTCTAAGTCCTACTTTCTTAACTATTCATTTGTCCTGTCCCACTTTTTTGTCATTCTCTGTATTTCATTCCCTTCCATTGTGTTTTCTCCTCATGAAGTCTGCTGGACATTACAATATTTAATCCATGCTTCTTCTGTCTTAACTTTGGTACTTTAAAATATCTTTTAACAACCAGCGAAACCATATTATCTTACTTAATCCCAGGCTCCTCTGCCTTAATTTTAGGACATTAGATATTCCAGTTATACAACAGTTATAACTCTTGTCTGTTACTCTAATGGACATCCTATATTTCTCCTCCACTGCTTTGAGCATGTGTGGTATAAAAAAAACTGTTCCAAACAGCAAACTACTCCTTTCCTGTTGCTGAAGTAATTTGCTTATTTATTTGAATTTGTTAACCAGTGTAGAACACTGGTCCTACTGGACCATTTTGAGTCCTTGCCCAGGAGTATATTCTCAACAAAATATCAATAATTGTTTACTTATGATAAACTGTACAAAGTATAGGAACTGACAAACAGAATAAATAGTTCCAAGAATAAATGAGAAAGTACATCCATAAAGAGAAACAAGTACAAATCTATGTATATTTAGACTCAAATTATTAAAGTACAGTAGCATGAGCAAGCAAAGCTGAAGACATAATAAGCATCCACAGTACGGGCAGCCAGTGTGCTACATCTATAGATGTGTATATCCAACTACGTTTGCTATAATTATTACATATACCCCAAGACATATGTGCAAGGGGAGTGGTGAAAGTGAAAACAGAGGCTGATAAATGTTGACAGGAAAGAAGTTGTTAAGACATGTCTGACCACATACAGATACACACATCTGACTATGGTTGTAGACATAGGAGTTATAAGATATGATGTAAAGTGCACCTGTTCTGTGCCATAACCGATGATGCCACACACACAATGATGTGTCGCAAGCAATGCTAAAATGTACAGTGGTGTGCCACACATATGCTACAACACACAGTGCTCTGTCATTACTTATACTATGATACATATTTCTTTAACATAGTTTCTGCTACCACACACAATGCTGTGTCATAACCAATGATGTGACATGCAATGCTGTATCATAATTTATGCTGTCGCACACAATGCTGTGTCATAATCAATGCTACTACACACAATGATGGGTCATAACCAATGCTGCCACACACAATGCTGTGTCATAACCAATACTACCACATCCAAAGCTGCATCATTACCAATGCTATTACACGAATGATGCACCACAACCAGTGTTGTCACTCACAATGCTGTGTCATGCATAATGTTATCACAACCAGTGCTAAATCAAACCCAATGCTACCACACAGAATGCAGTGTCATAACCCATAATTTCACAAACAATGCTGTGTCATAGCATATATTACCACGGGATCCGTACAGATCCCAGAAGACAAAATCACCTAAACTAATTTCGGTTTGGCATACTTGCACGAAAGTGCTTTTCACCAAAGAAGCACTTTCGCGTAAGTATGACTGTTTGCGAGACCGCACTATGGTATGGACAAGGGAAAATTCCCTTTTCCTCACTGTAGTGCGGTCTTGGAGTGAGAATATTAAAGTAGGGGGGGTGTGGGGGTGCAGGGGGGCAAAGCCTCCCTGCATAAACATAGATTGCTTTCTTTTTTTAGCGCTTTCGTTAATATATGTTAGGTGATTATGGATTCGGGACTTTGCACATTCATGCATAAGTCCTAGATCTATTACCACACAATGCTATGCTTTGTCATAATTTATGCCATGCCATATAATTCTGTGACATAATCTATGCTATGACACATAATGATGTGCCATAATCTATGCTACTACATACAGAGCCGTACAGCAAAATGCCTGCATGAGCCTAATGCTGCTGGAAAATATAAGACATTAGTATAGATCCTCATGACTAAGTTTATCTAACAAAACTTTGACTGAGTAAACTACTCAATATCAAATGAATATGCCAAAATATTAACTGTAAACCAGTGAAGTGAGGTAGTGAACATTATAAAATACTTAAAAGCAAGAAAAAGCCACTTAAAATGAATGGAAACATACTCAGAAGTAATTAGCTGTTAAGCACTTTTGTTCTTTTATTTGTGAACCAAATCTTCTTCAGAACAAATAAACCATACCAATGACACTATTTGTAACCAGTGTTATATGTTACTAGCTAACCAGTCCCCTAAATGAAACCACTTATTTATCTTTTAAAGACATATCAAGTTAAAATTAAAAATATATATGTCAATATCATGAATTTATTACTAATTGTTTATATTAAAATACAAATAAACATCAAATATGAGAATATTTTAAAGATTACTTAATATTGATAATCTCATTTAAGCCAGGTGGTTTATCTGCATCAATATTGCATTACCACCTGACTTCTTTGCATTCTAGCATACTGTTAAGTTCCCCACCACACAAAGTGTCATACAATTCATCCAATCCAAAACAATAAAACTTTTAAAGAGAATTACACATTAATGCATGTTTGGCTAGAGCATTATTAGTGTGTTTGTTCCTTATAGCCAATACATCCTCATAAATCCTCTATGAGAGCATTCTAGTGGTCTTTCCCACATTGAAGCCCTTGCAGCCACAAGTAGCCAAACAGACTACATATTCAGATTTATGTGTATGTCTATTTTAGCTGTGATAGGTCTTCCAGTATATTTAAGAAAAACATCTTGACTGTTTTAAATGTACCTGCACTGTTTACATGAATGACATGAATAGGTACCATACTGTTCTACTTTGCTAGAATGCAAGAAAGTCAGGTGGCAACTTGATCTTGGTTGGCTGGTGACATATGGCACTGGTTATAAATAGTGCCATTGGTATGGTTGATCAGTCAATATTCAGTTGCCCCAACTATTGTATTAAACAATCATACTCTTGACTGTGTTAATTGTTATTGCAGTTGTGGCATAACATATTTGGGTTATACTTGAATACCATTAAAATTAAGTTTATGGTCTTCTCTGTCAATAATACTGACAATGCTTTGGACTTAATCAACCATGGATTTTCATATAACCTCTCCTGCTGTCTTGCCATTTCAGTAAGTTAGTCCTAGTAAAACTCTTAGATAAATCATTGATAATGGACTATTCAAAATTCAACAAACATGTCAGCAATGTAGTGAGCATAACTAATCAAGCACATGGCAAAACTAAATGAAGTAAAAACATATCTCACATTAATGCCAATTCTCCATGGTTACTTTATAACTTCTTGCATTTGCCCTATATTTTGCTCATTTTACATTTCATCTCCTACCTTTCCACTATAAACTACACCAAATTCACAAAAGAGAGGCATGTTTAGCTAAAGGCTACCTCATCCAGACCTGTCAGTGCTTACTTCTGAAAAATCTGCTTTGGTTAGAACTAGCTGTCATTCAGATTAAAAAAATAGCTCATACTTATCTATATTTTTTGCAACTATCTCACCATTTCTAATGTTGTCTGATGGACTAGACAGTGTGAATTAGACCATGAAATGGAAATTGTGTCAGTTTTCTACAAACAAGTAACACATTTGATGATGCCCATTGATCTTTATCTGTTGAGTCATCTTCAAAATACTCTAAAACAATCTGCAAATAATACATAGCTGATGCAAAATTACTGACCTCATCCTTAATGTTAATAGATGTAAAAACACAATGCTTGATGTTGTTTGTCTTTTCGGCTTTTCACAGTTAGGGGTGTTAGCACATTAGCGGAACTCCGGTCTGCTAATGATTGGCAGTCAATTTTTATGGTGCCGAGTTGCCAGCCAGATGCCCAACCTTCAGCAAAGGCACGCCCATTCACGCATGTCTTTTGGAGGCCACTCGACCATGGGGAGGACATGCAGACTCCACACAGAAGGCACTCCAGCCGAGAATCAAACAAAAGAACCTCTTGCTGTGAGGCAACAATGCTACTGCTGTACCACCGTGGTTTAAAAACACAATGCTTGATAAAAGTGACAAATAATGATTACAAAATAAATTGTCAAATCATAAAAAATGGTCCCATCTTTAAAGGTATACAGACAATGGCAGAATACATTTTATCTCTGACTAGCAGAGACAATTGTATACATTTTTATCTCTGACCAGTTTGTACCCACTAAAATAAAAAAGTGTAATCTCTAGCCCTTCTAATTCTACAGAGGATATCAGGTTTCTCCACACAGATCAGTGGACCATTTTACAATTCACATTATTTAACAAATACTTGCATTCTGAAGCTTTTGAACATTCCACTGGAGACCACTCTAAACAGTACAAAGACTCCTTATTAAAAAAATTGTAAGGATAGAATATTTAAAGTTCGGAAGCCCATCAGGGGTTGTCATTATATTCTATTTCTTATAACTTATTTTGCAGTGACCTCAGTCAGGTCTTTTAAACAATGTCTGTTGATGCAGCGATACTGGAGTTAACATGACTGTCTCACAGAACTGCTTCATTTCCCAGTTTACTTGTCCTGGAGTTAACATGACTGTCTCACAGAACTGCTTCACTTCCCAGTTTGTTTTTCCTGGAGTTAACATGACTCTCTCACAGAACTGCTTAATTTCTCAGTTTGGTTTTCCTGGAGTTAACATGACTGTCTCACAAAACTGCTTCATTTCCCAGTTTGGTTTTCCCAGGGTTAACATGACTGTCTCACAAAACTACATTTCCCAGTTTTTTTTCCTAGAGTTTATATGACTATTTCACAGAACTGCTTCATTTCCTTGTTTGTTTTTCTGGGAGTTAACATGATTGCCTCACAGAACTGCTTCGTTTCCTTGTTTGTTTTTTCCTGGAGTTAACATTGATGTCTCACAGAACTGCTTCATTTCCCAGTTTGTTCTTCACCTGGGATACCTCCTGTGTAGAATGTGCACATCTTCCCTAGGTTTACCACTGGTGCTTCCCTTCCTCCCATATCTCAAAGACTGGTTAACGTTTGAGCCACATGCATGTCATGTGTGTGTGTGTGTGTGTGTGTGTGTGTGTGTGTGTGTGTGTGTGTGTGTGTGTGTGTGTGTGTAATGTGTCTAAATGGCCTCACCTTGGCTCCTATTGTCATCTTGAGGAAAGTATATTTACTGTCCTCTTCTCTCTGTGAAGGTGCCACATGGTACTGGTCCAGTAACTCATGGGATGCTCTTTTGGATAGGTCAGGACTGCCCTAATAGCAAAACTGTAATACACTGCAGCTAGTGTCAATAGCTGCCAAGAGTGACTACACTAAAGACCTGATAACTGCTTTGCACCTGTATTTACTTCCAGTATATTGTCTTATTCGTGTGGATTTGTCTTCATGTGCATATTTACAGTATTCATTCCCTATCCTTTTCAGCTGCTACTCATTGTGTCAGTGAGTGGATGATTTCATCATATCCAGCCACACACCTGTGCCACAGATTACGTTGAAATGAATCTTATGAAATATATATATAGATATAGATAGGGGTGGCCATGCTGGTGCAGTGGTTAGCGTTGCTGCCTCACAGCAAGAGGTTCTCAGGTTCAATTCTCAGCTGGGGTGCCTTCTGTGCGGAGTCTGCATGTCCTCCCTGTGGTCGCGTGGGTTTCCT
This sequence comes from Protopterus annectens, assembly GCF_019279795.1. Classification (NCBI taxonomy): domain Eukaryota; kingdom Metazoa; phylum Chordata; order Ceratodontiformes; family Protopteridae; genus Protopterus; species Protopterus annectens. The sequence continues at coordinate 802,294,011 of NC_056741.1, forward strand.
CCGGGTGCTCCTGTTTCCTCCCACATGCCAAAGACATGCTGTAGGTGGATTGGACACTCTAAATTGGCCCTAGGTGTGAGTGTGTGTGTGGGTGTGCCTTCTGTGGAAGGTTGGGCGCCGGGCTGGCAACTTGACACCATAAACCTCCACTGCCAATCATGAGCGGACAGGTGATCAGCTGTGGCGACCCCTAAGAAGAAGATATATATATATATATATATATATATATATATATATATATATATATAGGTTCATAGGTTCATAGATTAGTACTAAGCTAACTGCTCTTGTGAGCCATTTTAAGCTTAGCCAATTATCCCTTGTGAGACTCAAACCCTGCACTTTGTGTTTATAAGACAAACACCTTAACCATTAGGCCACCCTCCCAACCCTGTGGTCGCGTGGGTATATAGGGTCTATTTCATAAGATTGAACATTGCAAGACTGAAAACCAAAATATCAAAAGAATTTTTAATGAAGCGGAGCAAGCCCCCCTGCATCCCACCCCACTAATTGTATATGCCAAGTCCAAGACTAAACAACACTGGAGAAGGGGCAAATACACATATATCTATATATATATCTATATATATATATATATATATATATATATATATATATATATATATCTATATCCATTCTACCAGTAGTACTTATTAGCCTATTGAATCTATTTGTCAGTAACTTTAGCCCATCGTAACTATACTCCTAGTAACTATTGTTTATTTAGCTATTTATTATGTGTATGTACTTAATTAGTTAATTAGTTGTGTGTGTGTGGAGCTTTTCTCTCCGGGTCTCCACTGAAAAAGGGTTTCGGCCCAGCTGGACTAACCCAGTCAACAAATGTCATTTCAGGTTTGATGTTATGATAAGTCAAGCAACTGCAGTAGAGCCATATATGCATGTGTTGGCCCTCACACATAAGATCCTAATGAAGCAACTGCATATGTTGTGCTTGAGTATTCAACAAGTTGTTCCAGTAATAATGTTTTTTTCTTCACTGAGACATTGCATTTGCCATCACAAATTCCTCTGCTCATGCCTGGTCATGGTAAGATAGAGTTTATTTTTTAGGCCCAGAGATAGAGAAAGAGAGCATATTATTGAATGTTCACTGTTCCAAATGGATGCTGATAGGCCACATTGGTCTATCGTATAATACTATATAAACCATTTTGCAAAAATTATTCTGAATACACAGTCTTCTGCCTTTCCTCCAACACAGAGTGACCTCATAGTTAGTTATTTTAAGTAGTATGTGAAGGGGAAATGGAGCCTTGCATAGCCCAAATGTTAATCATTTTTTTACCTGTTTCAATCAGTTATTCCAATGAGTGTTATTCCAGACATTTTTGATTCAGATGCTGCTTTCAGCAAAAAAAAATACTTGAGTAATTGACAGAGAGCTGTTAACTTCTGTGTGTTACTGCTGGGCACATTGTGCTAGGTAGGGTCATCTAACAATCTATTTATTTGAATCCTGTAAATCTGTACTTTATGATGCTGTATCCTTTTGCCTGCATAGATTTTAGGTCAACAGTTTTCAAAATTAGTATTAATTTAAAAAAAGCAAAATTCATGAACTGGAATTCACCTACAGATTTTAAGTCCATGTTTTGTCATTGGAGAAAAGTTCTTTGCCATCTGTGTGGAGGACAACTGCCTTCTGCATTACATTTGCCACCTTAAAGTTACAACTCTGAGATCACTATACCTCGGGGTAAATGGGGGTCATCCTGTAGTTTCCTCGTTCAATCAAATGGTGTTTCTACCATTAGTGTATTATCACTTATATAAAATGGATTCCCAGCCTCAGGTTAGTTGGGTATGACACTGTTCATTTGTGCTTTCATACTAACCTTGTTTTCATGGTCTTATGTGCTTTTTATTTGTGTTATGCTTTATTGCTTCTTACATAGAGGAGTGTTTAATTTATTTTAGTTTAACATTTGTTGCCAAGGAAAGTCTGACTAGGACAAAGCCTATTTTCACCAGAGGCCCAGAGAGGCAACAGAGTTAACTGCTACACCACTGCGCCATCTGGTCTCTTCTGCCTACACCCTAGAACTGCAGTAATGCCATATTTAATGCTGTACAGTCTCACAGTTGATATCATTGTGATGGCTGTTTTTTATGTTAGTCCAGTGCAGACATTTAGTATTAGCACTGCACTTTACAAAATACGTCCGTTATCAGCCCCGCCACTTATCTATCATTTCTCCTAAAAAGTCACTTGCTTCTCGTATAAAATGCCAGGTTCCCAATGGTGTGAATGAAAATATACTGTTGTTTGGGTATGCTGGAAGATATGTTGTGTAGGGGTTTCTTGATGCTAACAATTCATATGTATGCCTACATATTTCCTGCATTAGTATGAAAAGTTGTTTTGTTCATGGAGAAATTTTAAAGCTGATATACTGCCACCAATCTTATTAAGATCTACTCTTCAACCATATAAGGTGGAAATCCAGTCCATTAAGATGTGGTATGACTTTCTGTACAGTCTTATTTTCATGAAAATCTCAATATCTTAAGATTCTTATGCACTGTTTATTCTTATTTATATTCCAATGTCTAGCTCTGTTATGATATTTACAGAAGACATTCCTCTGGGCCCCTACCATACCACAAACATATTTAGAAAAGCAACCAGTGAATAAAAAAAAAAATCAAAAATAAATGCCATTCTTCACAAATGCAAAACTGTACGCATCATCTTTTTTTTAATACTTAATCATTTGGTTTCCATAAATTATAGCAGGATGGCAGGATTACATATTCATTAAACCTGACAAGTGTGCTTCTGCAATAACATACAGCATCTTCAGCCTTGACAGAAAATAATATTCTTCTGCGTTTGTGCTGTTCAGCTGAGGCAGCCAGGCTGTTGTTAATTTCTTCTGACATATTCGTTCTCGTTTCTCTTTTCTTTGTGCTGCCCAATGGGCTGTTCATTTACTATATCTTTGCAATATCATTTCAGTTGAGCTATGCAATAACAATTCATTTATAACCCTACCTACCATATCCAGAACATTTGTTTAAAGAATAATAAAAAGGACAAAAGAATCGGAGTGCTCATCTAGCAGTCAAGCAAAAGAAGAATAATTTTAAAGTGGCAATACAATAGATATTATCATAACAAAAATCTAGCTGAAAAAAATCAAAATGCAAGTGCTGTTTCTCGCTGTGTTCATTTTTGCATGCGGTGCTGTTTCTCACTGTATGCAAAACTGAACTTATTTTTTTTTACAGTGTCAGAAGCTCAGACTACTGCATACTTCTGTTTAATGCTAAGAAGAAAGTCAGAAGGCTGTGAGTTCTAGTCCCATGCCAAGTGCTTCAACTCATGTTTCAGTATCAGCACTACAGTGAAGTATAACAGAAGGGATCCTGAGGAAAAAATACTGAAATTACAGGAGAAGGGAGACAATATCAAATATCAGTCTTCTCCTTTAAACTTTATTTTTTTCTTGCTGAGGCAAGCCCCCTTCCACCCCAAACTTATATGTACTTACTCCAAGATTGCCATGCCTCAGAGAAAAGGAAATGTTCTGAGAAATGGCCATCTCGGACCTAGTATATGCAAGTCCTTTTTTGGCCATTCGGTCTCAGCATTTTGAGACTCAGTAAAATGTATCACAATATTTTAAATGGTCACTATAATGATATTCTATTGAGGTGCAACCCCCTCACTTCAGATATTAAATTGGGGCCCCATCTGCCCAAGTCAGTGATAGCGCAGATGTATGTAAAAGACTCCATGCACTTGTCAAAAGAGCAGGGGCTTTTACCTCAAGATGCAAATAGTTATATAATCAGTTTATATTATACAACAAAATTCTTTGTAAGTACATGCCAAACAATTTTTGCTAGTCAACTTCACATCTCTAAAGCACTGAATTACATCTTCTTGCCCAGCCTTTTCTGTGATGCAAACAATACTTTATCATGATGTCAAAGCTGACTTACTTCTTCTTGATATCAACCATTTATTACCATATTATCACTCATTTTGTCAAACAAACGTGACATACAACTTGCTTTAGTTCTTTTTCTAGTAATACCCAAAGTGCTTATATTCTCTTACAATACAAAATACATACCTCTACCCCCCCCACACACAACTAAATATAGCAACTTATTTTTTTTAATAATATATTTTTTCTTCAGTGAAGTTTCTAGTGACAGAATCCCAGAAAATGCAATCCTATAGTTTTTTTTCATCTTCTCCCAAAGGTGTCGATAAGAAGAACTGAAGAATTCTCTAGACTCTAGAACTTGATCATAATTGGCGATGAATAAGAAGGGACTAGAGCAGCATTCTATTTCACGCTAGTATCAAAATGAATAGACCACTTCCTTTCATTAATACATTTTGCATCTATTTTCTGCCATCTCTCTTACAATTTCTCAGCATGGGTCATATCTTACTGTAAATAAATCACTCAAATCCGAATGGAAAAGAAAAAAAAACACTATTATAATCACCGCTTAACTACCATTTTCTTTATTTCTTTAAAATTCCCATCTTAATTGGATTTAGTCCACTCATATAACTGAATAAAATCATCATAAATCAAGTCTCAACGTCCTCTGGCAAAACTTATGCCCCAGCTAAAGAGTTTGCCAGACCTATCAGAGAGGGCTTGAACAAGAAGTCTTCTTTCTATAATTTGCTCTGTTTCCAATTAAAGCTTCAAGTAGCCTACATTTTATCCAATATTTTCAGTATTCCTCTTTCACTAGTTGTTTCCTGAAAATGTGAGAGTGAAACGTTTAGCTCTGTTTTTTTAAATAAAATCACTTCCATGTTATGTTTTTGCCTAGTGGTCTTACTCTCATCTTTGTTTACATTTACTACACCTTCTGTCTTTACTGAATAATGCCATGTTATTTGAATATGAAAATACAACAAGACACTAGTACCTCTTTAAACTTATGTTCATAATTCTCTTGCCTTTTTCACTCTGTGCTAGCTCTGGATTCAGTACAAATCCTTGTTTTACCTCTATATTCATCTTGATAGCTGAGTTTGCACATTCATTTTTGTAACTCTTTTCTACCTGTTTTCTATGCATTGCCCTCAAATCTCATAACACTGTGGAGTACCAATCTACTCATCCCTTATCAGTCCCATAATTGAGTACAATGCCCCCTTTTGTATGTACTCGACCAGGCATAGGCAACAGTTGGAATGCCACAGAGTTTTCTCACCAAGATAACCCAGAGTATTAACACACGGTCTCTACATATTGCCATAGAGACCTGTCTCTATACACTGCATCCTACAGGTTGCTGAGAGGCGATCTGTGTTTGGTATATAAAGCATCCTTAGATCCAGCCCTGATGGAGCTTTTGCACATCCACAAAATAAGCAACACCAGAAACACTAGATATAGGGATTTGAATTTTGTTTGCAACATAAACAGAACATGCTAGTGAGACAGATATGTAACTGAAAGGATCCCGGTGCTCTGGAATAGGTTCCCCATCCATGTAATGCAGAGTAAATCCCTAACCCTATCCAAAAGTAATCTTGACCATTGCATGGATAATCATAAATTCATCTTTGGGCTGGCCCCCATGTTTTTATAGACATTGGCTGACAGTAAACAGTCGCTAACTAACATACCCCCCACATAATGTTTTATTAACCTCCTAACAAACTTACCCCCACCAATTAAGATGCACATGTTACAAGGGGATGCAAATTTATTTATTGACCAGGAAAGTCCAACTGGGACAGGAGCCCAGTTTCATCGGAGGCCCAGGGAGAAAAGCTCCACAAACACATTATGATTGCACAGTATTTTACAAGAATTTACAGAAATTACAGTACAATACAGTACAATATAACAAAATGAGAAACAGACTAATAAATTGTGGAAAGTTACAATATCAGACAGAAAAACAGTAATTTACAAGATATATATACACACGCATACTTTTTTTTGTAAATACTGAAATAGGTTGAAAGTTAAGAAAGGAAAAGTTCACTAGAGGGGTAATGTTAGATTGAAAGAATTAATAAAGGGAAAGAAAAATCACTAGTGGGGTAGTTTTAAAGGGGTAAGGGGTTAGAATGATAGTTAAGGTTAGTGAGATTTAAAGTAAGAACAGAGTTTTTTAAAGTAATTTATAGATCAAAAAGAGTTTCCTACTGGTTTTGATGGGTAAATATCGGGCTTAGCTTGAGGAAGGCTCAAGGAGAGTAGGATGTTTATTTATTTGGATAGATGCAGGGGCATATTTTAGTATTTAGTCGGTAGCTCTTTAGGGTGAGTTTAAATGTGTTGAAGCAGTTAATCGTGTTTATGCTGGTTGGAAGTGAGTTCCATAGTTTAGCGACAGTTTATGAGTAAAGGCAGTGTCCGGCTCTTTTGTTTGGTACATGTACAGTTATGAGTTGTTTATTTTAAGGGTGATGGGTTCTGGTGGGGCTATAGGGTATTAAAATGTTCTAAAGGGCAGGGCAGTTGTTTGGATTGTAGACAATTTTATGCACTATGGACAGTTAAATGAAGTTAAGGTGATGTGGAAACTGCAACCAGTTTAATTCATTTAAGGCTTGGCAGTGATGTGAGATGTATGAGCTGCCTATGGCAAATTTGGCAATTTTATGGTAGCAGGACTGGAGCTTATTTTGTAGAGATGAGTGCAGGTTAGTAAAAATGGGGACACTGTATTACAGGGAGGGGAGCAAGGAATTTTTGGCGAGAGCTTTTCTGGTGGTGCTGTCCATGAAATGTTTTATGTCTGTACAGGGCTCCTAATTTGCAATGTTTTTTTAATGCTCTTACAAATATGGTGTTTAAATGTAAGTTTATTGCCAATGGCAATACCTAATACTTTAGCAAGGGATACAATTTCAATTTCTGGGTTGCTTTGAGAGAAAATCTGAAAGTGAGAGTCAAGTGAGAGGGGTTTTGCTGTGAAGAGTAGAAGCTTTGTTTTTTTGGCATTAAGTAGTGTTGTGAGTCAGTTAACCAGGCTTCGATTGCAGTGAAGGTATCTTGGGTTATTTGTTGGAGGTGTTGTAGGTTATTTGAGGAAGAGATGCTGGTAGTATCATCTGCATATTGGATAATAGAGCTAAGAGGAGAAGCAGTGTGAAGGTTGATGGTAAATATGTTAGAGTAAAGGTCCAAGTATGGACACTTGTGGTACAGCAGTTTGGTTGGTTTGATATTCTGATAAGGTATTTTGCCATTTTATGCATTGTTGCAAGTTAGTGAGGCAACTATTAAACCATTGGTGGTGGGCCTGTAAGTGGAAACATTTTTTTTCAGAAAGGTTATGACCCTTCCATCCAAAAGGGGGGCTGTACTCTGCAACCCATAACTAAATATATAAACACTAAGGTCAACACACCTTGGAGGTAAATGAATACTGGTGATATAGCAAAACAAAGTTTTTCACTTTAACTGCAAGGCAGTTCCATATGAAAGGTAGTATATTCAGTTTTAAGGGGCACAATGGCAACTATCTTCGCATTGGGTGCATGCAATGGGGTGACAGCACCCTGAAAAAATGCTTTTCTAACTCATTTTAAAAATCTGTAAAAGTACAGTTACATACATAGCACTTATGGTGCAAGTCTTATGTAAGGTGTTTGATAGTGTGCATTTTCTTTCTTGAAAAAATGGCAAGCTGTGTAGTTGAACAACTGTGATCTATATCTCGGGAATCAACTGCATAATACTCAATCTGCTGCTCTGCACCTTTTTACATTATATTAAAGGATAACTTCTCCCAAGTATTAAAATATTTTTGTTACACCTTGATCTTATCAGTAGTACCAATAACTTTGCATTACTCTTAGCGGTCAGTATTCTAAGTTCTAATTTGCTGTTCCCTAAAATATCATAATGACACTGCCATAAAAATGAGATTTTATTATACAGACATGCACCATATATATCTCCATAAGACTGCATCACGGATTTGCAGTTTCTGTGATTTTGTTTCAGTATGCATTAAAAATAGCAGCACTATGATTTCCTGCTTTCTTTGAATGTCGCTGCATTTTATGTATTCAGTGAATCCCTTTGATTTTTGTTGGTGTTTTTCTCTTAAAGAA
>NC_056741.1:802307096-802312096 GCF_019279795.1 Protopterus annectens
GTCTCAACTACTTATATTCAGACACTTCTAAAAAAAACTCAAACCATGTACTCCTTCTGCCGACCTATTACCCGCAGAATACTTGCAATTAGCAGCTAAAGCAATAGCCTTACCTGTCTCTATTCTGATCAACAGAACCATCACTGAAGGATATGTCCCTAAACTCTGGAAAATCTCCCACATTATCCCACTCCATAAGGGTGGGAATTCTACTGAAATATCGAATTACCGCCCCATAGCCCTTCTTTCACCCTTATCTAAGATCATGGAAAGGTGTATACACAAACAACTGCTTCACCACCTTCTCCATAACAACCTACTCTCTAACACCCAGCACGGTTTCAGACCATCCCACAGTACCACCACTGCCCTCCTCTCCTTTACAGACACAATCAACAAAAATCGCAACAATAACACCCTCTCCTCAGCACTTTTCTTAGATCTATCCAAAGCCTTTGACATGGTCAACCACCAAATACTCATTCACATTCTCCAATCCACTTCAATTGATACCCAATCTCTTAACTGGTTTAAGTCCTACTTACATAACAGACATCAAGCAGTACTCTGGAACTCCACTCTATCCTCCCAACTACCTGTCAGCATTGGAGTCCCACAAGGTTCTATACTAGGTCCCCTGCTATTTTCCTTATTTATCAATGACCTACACCATGTGGCTCCCCAAGCCACATGCATACAGTACGCAGATGATTCAACACTTATCTGCTCCGCCACATCTGTATCACACCTTCACTCTCTCACACAACACATATTTAACTCTGTTGAAGACTGGTTTTCCCAGCATTGTCTACTACTCAACCCTAAAAAAACTAAGCTGCTCCTTTTTACACCATCAAGCAAATCTCCCCTCATTGATTTTACCATAACATCAGCAAATGGCACACCTATATCACAAGAGTCAACTACCAAACTACTAGGCATTACCATAGACAACAACCTTAACTTCAATGCCCATATTAACAACACACTAAAAAGCATCAACAAAAAAATAGGCTCTCTCTACAGAATCAAACCTTTCCTCACTCCAGAATCGAGAACAACTATAGCCCTCACCCACCTTATCTCACCCCTTCTCTATGCCTCCCCAATTTTTACTAAATTATCCAAAACAAATCTGTCGAAACTAGAAAACTCCTACCACAACATAGCCAGATTTGCCACCAGAAACCCTTACAGAACCCACCACTGTAATAATCTAAAACAACTAGGCTGGCTTGAATATCAACAGCAACTAAAAACTAACCAGCTTACCATAGCCCATCAAATTCTTTATCAACCTGACAAAACCCCTATACTATCAAGCCTGATTCACCCATACCACAACCTAAAGTCCCTTAGATCTGCGCACAAACTTCTTATAGACACAGTCAAATCAAACAACAAGGCCGGAGACACTCTTTTCTCAAACACTGTTGGAAAATATTGGAACCTGCTTCCGTCTGAACTCTCATCTATTCCCTCAAAATCTCTCTTTAAGAAGAAACTCGAGCTTTACCTCAAAACACAATGGCTGTACCCCTGTACCAACCCTGACTAACATTATTTCATGTTCATCTGACGTACTCACCCCAATCTAAATTCACTTGCCTTTCAGCTATTTCAATTTCCCTCTCTATGCAAATGTTTATTAGATACTTCTTGCTATCTTGTTCTACAATGCTTTCTTCACTCCATTACTTTTTTTTACCACCTGTTTAGTACAATTTTTATATTAGAATTTAGTTCTTAACTGTTTTTATACTTAGCATCACTAAAGTTTTATAAATGGAGCTTATCTCCATTACTGTTTTTTACCACGTGTTTATTATTATTTTTTATATGAGAATTTTAGTTCTTAACAGTTTTTATACTTAGCACCAGTAACGTTTTATAAGTGGAGCTTATCTCCCCGGGCCACTACTGAAAATGGACATGTATCCAGCTAGACTAGCCCGGTCAACAAATGTAAAATAAAATAAAAATAAAAATAAATAAATAAATATATATATATATATATATATATATATATATATATATATATATATATCAATGAAGATATTGATATAGATAGCTATATATATATATATATATATATATATATATATATATATATATATATATACATATATATATATATAAATACAGATATTAGACAGATAGATAAAACATGGGTGTGAGGAGGGTCATCTTTAACTTTGCTGCTCTTAGACAACACTCATGCAGCCAAGTGCTGATGTTCATGCAGCTCACGTGGGCTGAGGCTCATACTCTAACTTAACTACATCTTTGACCAATGTGCAGCCATGGGGAAGGCATGCATCTTTAGCAATTAGGTTAAGGGTTGAACGAAAGATTTAGGGTTAAGATTAGAGATTGAAGTTTGAGATTAGGGTTAGAGAATAACAGGGAGTTTTAGGGTTTAGTTTAAGAGAGCAATCATGGAATTTAGGTTTTAGGAGAAATTTGGGAATTCAGATTTAAGGTGTGGGTTTGAGATAAGGGTTAAGGAGTGACTAGGAATTTTAGGGTTATTGTTAGGGAGTGGATGAGAGTTAGATTTTGGGGTTAGAGAGGGCAATGTATAGCATTAGCAGCATCAGGCGAAAGGAAGGTAGGATGGATGGACACCTGCCATTTTAAACAAGTAGCAGTGAACAAGTAAGCTGTGAGATAATGGCATGCAAGCTCTTGTATGAGACATATATGTGTGCACGTGTCTTTGTGTGTGTGTGTGTGTGTGTGTGTGTGTGTGTGTGTGTGTGTGTACAGATATAAATATAGATATAGATACGGATATAAATATAGATATAGATACGGATATAGATATAGATATAGATAATGGTCCTGTAGGTCTTCCAAGTGAGGGCAAATATTTTAGCCCAAATATATTAAGGTGTGTGTGGTATCAGCAAACTAGCCTTCTTCTTTAAAGGGGTAACATGGAGAGCAGCTTTCTCTTCAAGGAGGGAATCATGAGTACACATACACACCATTTAACATAAGGGATTTAAAAGGGAGTTTGTTAGAGAGAAAGTGAGAGCTTGTTGAGAAATAGAAGGTCCTGACATAGGTTGTTATGTTGTATGGAACACTTAAGAGTTTGCTGTAACTCAAAAAGAATGCTTTACCTACTACCTTGCTTCATGTAAGACTGCAAGTTTGGACTTCCTGCAAGGTGATCTATGTCTATTCCCTCATTTTAATTTCTACAAGTTTTTTGGGTTTCTAATACTATGATGGGAATGGGCCCCACTCCTAAGTCAATTAACTCCTTCTGTAATTCATATGCAGCTGAATGTATCATTAACATATGTAAATAAGACTGAAAATTCTTTTTTATAAGACCTGTTGCTCCTAGTACTATTGGAACTGTCTGGGTAACCTCCTTCCATATTAACCCATTTCTGCCTTCAAATCCTGGTATTTTAGCACTTTGTGTCTCTCTGTATTTAAGACACTGTAGTCACTGGGTGTAGCAATTTCAATGAACAGTGCTACTTTTGTTTTCTTTTCATGGACTACTATATCTGGTTTTCTCACATCTATTTTTTAAACTGTTGATAATACGTGATCCCATGTGATAAAAACATCATCATTTTCTATAATGCTTTGTGGCTTATGTTTCCAGTCCTTCTCAACTACTTCAGTATTATAATGTTAGCACAGTCCCCAGTGCAACAGTCTTGCCGCATTATTATGCCTTTCAGTATACAGTCCTTCTGCCATTTGTATATCACAACCAGCAACAAGATCTGCAACTGTTTCCAGTTCTGTTTTACAAAACCTACATTTGTCTGTTTCTCCCACATGTTCAATGGACTTATGTCTGTTGTTTTTGGCATACTCAGTTGGAGCCTCATTTTTATCTACTTCTAGTTTGATTTCCATTCCCACTTGACACTGATGTGCATCTGCTAAACTAGGGAAGTCATCTAACACTTTTTCTCCTCATATTTTAAGACTTTCACAATGTTTTGATCTTGTGAGGTGAGCAGATATGTATGTAGACTTATGACTGCAGATTTATACATGTTATAGTGCCTATATTACAACATCAAAGCTTTAGTTCATCGAATAATTAAAGCTCGATCTTATAATATCAACAGTTAAAATTGTCAAACAGATGATTCAACCAAGGGAAACACTTCCCCTGGTCGAATTCCAAAAAAAAAATTTACATCCAAAATCAAGTGGGGGGGGGCTTTGCCCCCACACGCCCCGATGTGAGGGGCTGTGCCCCCACCCCCTACCTAAATATACCAACTCCAAGATTGCTCCAAATTGGAGAAACTGGCATACTCCACAGAATGGCCAAGGGAAGTGTTTCCCTGGGCTAAATCGGCCATTCGACAATTTACGGTTTCAATATTACGAGTTCAAGCTGTACTTATTCGATTAAGTAAAGCTTCGATCTTGGAATATAGATCCATGAAATTAGTTTTGAGGAAGCCTATGCCTCCTTCACAATGGGTAATATATAATCTTGATATACACTGATTTTTATAAATCATTTGATATGGCATGAAACATCTTTCTTGTTTTCCCTGTCCAACTGCTCAAATACCTCTTGGGACCATTCAATCTCTCCAAAACTATATTTCAGGAAAGGAAGTGCAAACTGGTTTATAGCTTTGACTTTTTTCCTAGCTGTCAGAACTGTTTCAGTACTATTTTAGTCTTCTAAAGTATTCCTTACTAAGTTTTGTTTGTATTTTTTCATGTTTTGTTGTTGATTTTTCATCACTTCCCAAATATTTAAAACACTCCCTCTTGCTCAAGTTCTTTCATATCACATTTGTCTCCCAGACTGATACTATCTTGATTCTGCAGCTTTAATGCTTTAAGGATTGCTTTTGCACATTTATCAAGATTATATAGTGTTTTGAATCAGCCACAAGAAAAGATGAGAAGTCTTTACATTTTGCTGTTTTCTGGGAGCTGAATTGTAGCCATGCCCTAATCTGTTAAGTTAGCTTATTGGGTTAAGGGCAAGACAGATA